>NW_027308884.1:0-63529 GCF_047496885.1 Scyliorhinus torazame
GGGGTCAGAGCGAGGGTCAGAGCGAGGGGGGGTCAGAGCGAGGGGCGAGGGGGGGTCAGAGCGAGAGGGGGTCAGAGCGAGGGGGGGTCAGAGCGAGGGGGGGTCAGAGCGAGGGGGGGGTCAGAGCGAGGGGGTGGTCAGAGCGAGGGGGGCGTCAGAGCGAGAGGGGGGTCAGAGCTGAGAGGGGATCAGAGCGAGAGGGGGGGTCAGAGCGAGAGGGGGTCAGAGCGAGAGGGGGGTCAGAGCGAGAGGGGGGGTCAGAGCGAGAGGGGGGGTCAGAGCGAGAGGGGGGTCAGAGCGAGAGGGGGGTCAGAGCGAGAGGGGGGGTCAGAGCGAGAGGGGGGTCAGAGCGAGGGGGGGTCAGAGCGAGAGGGGGGGTCAGAGCGAGAGGGGGGTCAGAGCGAGAGGGGGGTCAGAGCGAGAGGGGGGTCAGAGCGAGAGGGGGGGTCAGAGCGAGGGGGGGTCAGAGCGAGGGGGGGTCAGAGCGAGGGGGGTCAGAGCGAGAGGGTCAGAGCGAGAGGGGGGTCAGAGCGAGGGGGGGGTCAGAGCGAGAGGGGGTCAGAGCGAGGGGGGGGTCAGAGCGAGAGGGGGGGTCAGAGCGAGAGGGGTCAGAGCGAGAGGGGGTCAGAGCGAGAGGGGGGGGTCAGAGCGAGAGGGGGTCAGAGCGAGAGGGGGTCAGAGCGAGAGGGGGGGGTCAGAGCGAGGGGGGGGTCAGAGCGAGAGGGGTCAGAGCGAGAGGGGGGTCAGAGCGAGAGGGGGGGTCAGAGCGAGAGGGGGGGTCAGAGCGAGACGGGGGTCAGAGCGAGGGGGGGGTCAGAGCGAGGGGGGGGTCAGAGCGAGGAGGGGTCAGAGCGAGAGGGGGTCAGAGCGAGGGGGGGGGTCAGAGCGAGAGGGGGTCAGAGCGAGAGGGTCAGAGCGAGAGGGTCAGAGCGAGAGGGGGTCAGAGCGAGGAGGGTCAGAGCGAGAGGGTCAGAGCGAGAGGGGGTCAGAGCGAGGGGGGGGGTCAGAGCGAGGAGGGGTCAGAGCGAGAGGGGTCAGAGCGAGGGGGGGGGGTCAGAGCGAGAGGGGTCAGAGCGAGAGGGGGGGTCAGAGCGAGAGGGGTCAGAGCGAGAGGGGGGGTCAGAGCGAGAGGGGGGTCAGAGCGAGGGGGGGGTCAGAGCGAGAGGGGGTCAGAGCGAGAGGGTGGTCAGAGCGAGAGGGTGGTCAGAGCGAGAGGGGGTCAGAGCGAGACGGGGGTCAGAGCGAGGGGGGGGTCAGAGCGAGAGGGGGGTCAGAGCGAGAGGGGGTCAGAGCGAGAGGGGGGGTCAGAGCGAGGGGGCGGGGTCAGAGCGAGAGGGGGGTCAGAGCGAGAGGGGGTCAGAGCGAGAGGGGGGGGTCAGAGCGAGAGGGGGGGTCAGAGCGAGGGGGGGTCAGAGCGAGAGGGTGGTCAGAGCGAGAGGGGGGTCAGAGCGAGAGGGGGGGTCAGAGCGAGGCGGGGTCAGAGCGAGGGGGGGGTCAGAGCGAGAGGGTGGTCAGAGCGAGAGGGGGTCAGAGCGAGAGGGGGTCAGAGCGAGAGGGTGGTCAGAGCGAGAGGGGGTCAGAGCGAGAGGGGGGGTCAGAGCGAGAGGGGGGGTCAGAGCGAGGGGGGGGTCAGAGCGAGAGGGGGTCAGAGCGAGGGGGGGGGTCAGAGCGAGGGGGCGGGGTCAGAGCGAGGGGGGGGTCAGAGCGAGAGGGGGGGTCAGAGCGAGGCGGGGTCAGAGCGAGGGGGGGGTCAGAGCGAGAGGGGGTCAGAGCGAGAGGGGGGTCAGAGCGAGAGGGGGTCAGAGCGAGGGGGGGTCAGAGCGAGAGGGGGGGTCAGAGCGAGGGGGGGGTCAGAGTGAGGGGGGGGTCAGAGCGAGAGGGGGGTCAGAGCGAGAGGGGGGGGGGTCAGAGCGAGGGGGGGTCAGAGCGAGAGGGGGTCAGAGCGAGAGGGGGGTCAGAGCGAGAGGGGGGTCAGAGCGAGGGGGGGGTCAGAGCGAGGGGGCGGGGTCAGAGCGAGGGGGGGGTCAGAGCGAGAGGGGGGTCAGAGCGAGAGGGGGGTCAGAGCGAGGGGGGGTCAGAGCGAGGGGGGGGGTCAGAGCGAGAGGGGGGGTCAGAGCGAGAGGGGGGGGTCAGAGCGAGAGGGGGGTCAGAGCGAGGGGGGGGTCAGAGCGAGAGGGGGGTCAGAGCGAGGGGGGGTCAGAGCGAGAGGGGGGTCAGAGCGAGGGGAGGTCAGAGCGAGAGGGGGGGTCAGAGCGAGAGGGGGGGTCAGAGCGAGAGGGGGTCAGAGCGAGAGGGGGGGTCAGAGCGAGAGGGGGGTCAGAGCGAGGGGGGGGGGTCAGAGCGAGGGGAGGTCAGAGCGAGGGGGGGGGTCAGAGCGAGAGGGGGTCAGAGCGAGGGGGGGGTCAGAGCGAGGGGGGGTCAGAGCGAGAGGGGGTCAGAGCGAGAGGGGGGGTCAGAGCGAGAGGGGGGGGTCAGAGCGAGAGGGGGGTCAGAGCGAGAGGGGGGGGGTCAGAGCGAGAGGGGGGTCAGAGCGAGGGGGGGGTCAGAGCGAGAGGGGGGTCAGAGCGAGGGGGGGGTCAGAGCGAGAGGGGGGTCAGAGCGAGAGGGGGTCAGAGCGAGGGGGGGGTCAGAGCGAGGGGGGGTCAGAGCGAGAGGGGGGTCAGAGCGAGAGGGGGTCAGAGCGAGGGGGGGTGGTCAGAGCGAGGGGGGTTCAGAGCGAGGGGGGGTCAGAGCGAGGGGGGGTCAGAGCGAGAGGGGGGTCAGAGCGAGAGGGGGTCAGAGCGAGGGGGGGGGTCAGAGCGAGGGGGGGTCAGAGCGAGAGGGGGGTCAGAGCGAGGGGGGGTGGTCAGAGCGAGGGGGGGTCAGAGCGAGAGGGGGTCAGAGCGAGGGGGGGGTTAGAGCGAGGGGGGGTCAGAGCGAGAGGGGGGTCAGAGCGAGAGGGGGGGTCAGAGCGAGGGGGTGGTCAGAGCGAGGGGGGGTCAGAGCGAGAGGGGGGTCAGAGCGAGGGGGGGGTCAGAGCGAGAGGGGGGGTCAGAGCGAGGGGGTGGTCAGAGCGAGGGGGGGTCAGAGCGAGAGGGGGGTCAGAGCGAGAGGGGGGGTCAGAGCGAGAGGGGGGGTCAGAGCGAGAGGGTCAGAGCGAGAGGGGGGGTCAGAGCGAGAGGGGGGTCAGAGCGAGAGGGGGTCAGAGCGAGGGGGGGTCAGAGCGAGAGGGGGGGTCAGAGCGAGGGGGGGGTCAGAGCGAGAGGGGGAGTCAGAGCGAGGGGGGGTCAGAGCGAGAGGGGGGGTCAGAGCGAGGGGGGGGTCAGAGCGAGAGGGGGTCAGAGCGAGGGGGGGTCAGAGCGAGAGGGGGAGTCAGAGCGAGAGGGGGGGTCAGAGCGAGAGGGGGGGTCAGAGCGAGAGGGGGGGTCAGAGCGAGAGGGGGGTCAGAGCGAGGGGGTCAGAGCGAGAGGGGGGTCAGAGCGAGGGGGGGGTCAGAGCGAGGGGGTCAGAGCGAGGGGGTCAGAGCGAGGGGGTCAGAGCGAGGGGGGGGTCAGAGCGAGAGGGGGGGGCAGAGCGAGGGGGGGCGTAAGAGCGAGAGGGTCAGAGCGAGAGGGGGGGTCAGAGCGAGGGGGGGCAGAGCGAGGGGGGGCAGAGCGAGGGGGGTCGTCAGAGCGAGAGGGTCAGAGCGAGAGGGGGGGTCAGAGCGAGGGGGGGGGTCAGAGCGAGAGGGTCAGAGCGAGGGGGGTCAGAGCGAGAGGGGGGGTCAGAGCGAGAGGGGGGTCAGAGCGAGAGGGGGTCAGAGCGAGGGGGGGGGGTCAGAGCGAGGGGGGGTCAGAGCGAGAGGGGGGGTCAGAGCGAGAGGGGGGTCAGAGCGAGAGGGGGTCAGAGCGAGGGGGGGGGTCAGAGCGAGGGGGGGTCAGAGCGAGAGGGGGGGTCAGAGCGAGAGGGGGGTCAGAGCGAGGGGGGGGGTCAGAGCGAGAGGGGGGTCAGAGCGAGAGGGGGTCAGAGCGAGAGGGGGTCAGAGCGAGAGGGGGGTCAGAGCGAGAGGGGGGGGGTCAGAGCGAGGGGGGGTCAGAGCGAGGGGGGGGTCAGAGCGAGGGGGGGTCAGAGCGAGAGGGGGTCAGAGCGAGAGGGGGTCAGAGCGAGGGGGGGTGGTCAGAGCGAGGGGGGATCAGAGCGAGAGGGGGTCAGAGCGAGGGGGGGTGGTCAGAGCGAGAGGGGGGTCAGAGCGAGAGGGGGTCAGAGCGAGGGGGGGTCAGAGCGAGGGGGGGTCAGAGCGAGAGGGGGTCAGAGCGAGGGGGGGGGTCAGAGCGAGAGGGGGGTCAGAGCGAGGGGGGGTGGTCAGAGCGAGAGGGGGGTCAGAGCGAGAGGGGGTCAGAGCGAGGGGGGGGGTCAGAGCGAGGGGGGGTCAGAGCGAGAGGGGGTCAGAGCGAGGGGGGGTGGTCAGAGCGAGGGGGGGTCAGAGCGAGAGGGGGTCAGAGCGAGGGGGGGTGGTCAGAGCGAGAGGGGGGTCAGAGCGAGAGGGGGTCAGAGCGAGGGGGGGGGGTCAGAGCGAGGGGTCAGAGCGAGAGGGGGTCAGAGCGAGGGGGGTGGTCAGAGCGAGGGGGGGTCAGAGCGAGAGGGGGTCAGAGCGAGGGGGGGGTCAGAGCGAGAGGGGGTCAGAGCGAGAGGGGGTCAGAGCGAGAGGGGGTCAGAGCGAGAGGGGGTCAGAGCGAGAGGGGGTCAGAGCGAGAGGGGGGTCAGAGCGAGAGGGGGTCAGAGCGAGGGGGGGGTCAGAGCGAGAGGGGGTCAGAGCGAGAGGGGGTCAGAGCGAGAGGGGGTCAGAGCGAGAGGGGGTCAGAGCGAGTGGGGGGGTCAGAGCGAGAGGGGGGTCAGAGCGAGAGGGGGACAGAGCGAGGGGGGGGTCAGAGCGAGGGGGTGGTCAGAGCGAGGGGGGGTCAGAGCGAGGGGGGTCAGAGCGAGAGGGGGGTCAGAGCGAGAGGGGGGTCAGAGCGAGGGGGGGTCAGAGCGAGAGGGGGGTCAGAGCGAGAGGGGGGTCAGAGCGAGAGGGGGGTCAGAGCGAGGGGGGGTCAGAGCGAGAGGGGGGTCAGAGAGAGAGGGGGTCAGAGCGAGGGGGAGTCAGAGCGAGGGGGGGTCAGAGCGAGGGGGGGCAGAGCGAGGGGGGGCGTCAGAGCGAGAGGGTCAGAGCGAGAGGGGGGGTCAGAGCGAGGGGGGGTCAGAGCGAGAGGGGGAGTCAGAGCGAGAGGGGGGGTCAGAGCGAGAGGGGGGGTCAGAGCGAGAGGGGGGTCAGAGCGAGGGGGTCAGAGCGAGAGGGGGGTCAGAGCGAGGGGGGGGTCAGAGCGAGGGGGGGGCAGAGCGAGGGGGGGCGTAAGAGCGAGAGGGTCAGAGCGAGAGGGGGGGTCAGAGCGAGGGGGGGCAGAGCGAGGGGGGGCGTCAGAGCGAGAGGGTCAGAGCGAGAGGGGGTCAGAGCGAGAGGGGGTCAGAGCGAGACGGGGGTCAGAGAGAGGGGGGGGTCAGAGCGAGGGGGGGGTCAGAGCGAGAGGGTCAGAGCGAGGGGGGTCAGAGCGAGAGGGGGGGTCAGAGCGAGAGGGGGGTCAGAGGGAGAGGGGGGGTCACTGCGAGAGGGGGGTCAGAGCGAGAGGGGGGTCAGAGCGAGAGGGAGGTCAGATCGAGAGGGTCAGAGCGAGGGGGGGTCAGAGTGAGAGGGTCAGAGTGAGGGGGGGTCAGAGCGAGAGGGGAGGTCAGAGCGATAGGAGGTGTCAGAGTGAGGGGGGGGCAGAGCGAGGGGGGGGCAGAGCGAGGGGGTCAGAGCGAGAGGGGGGTCAGAGCGAGAGGGGGTCAGAGCGAGAGGGGGGGTCAGAGCGAGGGGGGGTTCAGAGCGAGAGGGGGGTCAGAGCGAGGGGGGGGTCAGAGCGATAGGAGGTGTCAGAGTGAGGGGGGGGCAGAGCGAGGGGGGGTCAGAGCGAGAGGGGGGGTCAGAGCGAGAGGAGGGGTCAGAGCGAGAGGGGGGTCAGAGCGAGAGGGGGGGTCAGAGCGAGAGGGGGGAGTCAGAGCGAGAGGGGGGTCAGAGCGAGAGGGGGGTCAGAGCGAGAGGGGGGGTCAGAGCGAGGGGGGGGGGTCAGAGCGAGAGGGGGGGTCAGAGCGAGAGGGGGGTCAGAGCGAGAGGGTCAGAGCGAGAGGGGGGGTCAGAGCGAGAGGGGGGTCAGAGCGAGGGGGGGCAGAGCGAGGGGGGGCGTCAGAGCGAGAGGGTCAGAGCGAGAGGGGGGGTCAGAGCGAGGGGGGGTCAGAGCGAGAGGGGGAGTCAGAGCGAGAGGGGGGGTCAGAGCGAGAGGGGGGGTCAGAGCGAGAGGGGGGGTCAGAGCGAGAGGGGGGGTCAGAGCGAGAGGGGGGTCAGAGCGAGAGGGGGGTCAGAGCGAGAGGGGGGTCAGAGCGAGAGGGGGGTCAGAGCGAGGGGGGGGTCAGAGCGAGGGGGGGCAGAGCGAGGGGGGGCGTAAGAGCGAGAGGGTCAGAGCGAGAGGGGGGGTCAGAGCGAGGGGGGGGCAGAGCGAGGGGGGGCGTCAGAGCGAGAGGGTCAGAGCGAGAGGGTCAGAGCGAGGGGGGGTCAGAGCGAGGGGGGGTCAGAGCGAGAGGGTCAGAGCGAGGGGGGGTCAGAGCGAGAGGGGGGTCTGAGCGAGAGGGGGATCAGAGCGAGAGGGGGGTCAGAGCAAGAGGGTCAGAGAGAGAGGGGGGTTCAGAGCGAGAGGGGGTCAGAGCGAGAGGGGGTCAGAGCGAGTGGGGAGGTCAGAGCGAGGGGGGGTCAGAGCGAGAGGGGGTCAGAGCGAGGGGGGTGGTCAGAGCGAGAGGGGGTCAGAGCGAGAGGGGGGTCAGAGCGAGGGTGGTCAGAGCCAGAGGGTCAGAGAGAGAGGGGGTCAGAGCGAGGGGGGGTCAGAGCGAGAGGGGGTCAGAGCGAGAGGGGGTCAGAGCGAGGGGGGGTCAGAGCGATAGGGGGTCAGAGCGAGAGGGGGGTCAGAGCGAGAGGGGGGGTCAGAGCGAGAGGGTCAGAGAGAGAGGGGGGGGTCAGAGCGAGGGGGGGGCAGAGCGAGGGGGGGCGTCAGAGCGAGAGGGTCAGAGCGAGAGGGTCAGAGCGAGGGGGGGTCAGAGCGAGGGGGGGTCAGAGCGAGAGGGTCAGAGCGAGGGGGGGTCAGAGCGAGAGGGGGGTCTGAGCGAGAGGGGGGGTCAGAGCGAGAGGGGGGTCAGAGCAAGAGGGTCAGAGAGAGAGGGGGGGGTCAGAGCGAGAGGGGGTCAGAGCGAGAGGGGCTGGTCAGAGCGAGAGGGGGGTCAGAGCGAGGGGGGGGTCAGAGCGAGAGGGTCAGAGAGAGAGGGGGGGGTCAGAGCGAGAGGGGGTCAGAGCGAGTGGGGAGGTCAGAGCGAGGGGGGGTCAGAGCGAGGGGGGGGGTCAGAGCGAGGGGGGGTCAGAGCGAGAGGGTCAGAGAGAGAGGGGGGGGTCAGAGCGAGAGGGGGTCAGAGCGAGAGGGGGTCAGAGCGAGGGGGGTGGTCAGAGCGAGAGGGGGTCAGAGCGAGGGGGGGTCAGAGCGAGAGGGGGTCAGAGCGAGGGGGGGGTCAGAGCGAGAGGGGGTCAGAGCGAGGGGGGGGTCAGAGCAAGAGGGGGGGTCAGAGCGAGAGGGGGTCAGAGCGAGGGGGGGTCAGAGCGAGGGGGGTGGTCAGAGCGAGGGGGGGGTCAGAGCGAGAGGGGGGGTCAGAGCGAGAGGGGGTCAGAGCGAGAGGGGGGTCAGAGCGAGAGGGGGGGTCAGAGCGAGGGGGGGTCAGAGCGAGGGGGGGGGTCAGAGCGAGAGGGGGGTCAGAGCGAGAGGGGGGGTCAGAGCGAGAGGGGGGGTCAGAGCGAGGGGGGGTCAGAGCGAGGGGGGGGGGTCAGAGCGAGGGGGGGTCAGAGCGAGGGGGGGGGTCAGAGCGAGGGGGGGTCAGAGCGAGAGGGGGTCAGAGCGAGAGGGGGGTCAGAGCGAGGGGGGGGTCAGAGCGAGGGGGGGTCAGAGCGAGGGGGGGGGGTCAGAGCGAGAGGGGGTCAGAGAGAGAGGGGGGGTCAGAGCGAGAGGGGGTCAGAGAGAGAGGGGGTCAGAGCGAGGGGGGTGTCAGAGCGAGAGGGGGTCAGAGCGAGAGGGGGTCAGAGCGAGTGGGGAGGTCAGAGCGAGGGGGGGTCAGAGCGAGAGGGGGTCAGAGCGAGTGGGGGGGTCAGAGCGAGGGGGGGTCAGAGCGAGAGGGTCAGAGCGAGAGGGGGTCAGAGCGAGAGGGTCAGAGCGAGAGGGGGTCAGAGCGAGGGGGGTGGTCAGAGCGAGGGGGGGTCAGAGCGAGAGGGGGGGTCAGAGCGAGGGGGGGTCAGAGCGAGGGGGGGGTCAGAGCGAGGGGGGGTCAGAGCGAGAGGGTCAGAGCGAGAGGGGGGTCAGAGCGAGAGGGGGTCAGAGCGAGGGGGGGGTCAGAGCGAGAGGGGGTCAGAGCGAGGGGGGGGTCAGAGCAAGAGGGGGGGTCAGAGCGAGAGGGGGTCAGAGCGAGGGGGGGGTCAGAGCGAGGGGGGGGTCAGAGCGAGGGGGGGGTCAGAGCGAGAGGGGGGTCAGAGCGAGGGGGGGTCAGAGCGAGAGGGGGGTCAGAGCGAGGGGGGGGTCAGAGCGAGAGGGTCAGAGAGAGAGGGGGGGGTCAGAGCGAGGGGGGGGTCAGAGCGAGAGGGGGGGTCAGAGCGAGGGGGGGGTCAGAGCGAGAGGGGGTCAGAGCGAGAGGGGGTCAGAGCGAGAGGGGGGGTCAGAGCGAGGGGGGGTCAGAGCGAGAGGGGGGTCAGAGCGAGAGGGGTGGTCAGAGCGAGAGGGGGTCAGAGCGAGGGGGGGGTCAGAGCGAGAGGGGGGGTCAGAGCGAGAGGGGGTGTCAGAGCGAGGGGGGGGTCAGAGCGAGAGGGGGTCAGAGCGAGAGGGGGGGTCAGAGCGAGGGGGGGGTCAGAGCGAGAGGGGGTGTCAGAGCGAGGGGGGGGTCAGAGCGAGGGGGGGGTCAGAGCGAGAGGGGGTCAGAGCGAGAGGGGGTCAGAGAGAGAGGGGGGTCAGAGCGAGAGGGGGGTCAGAGCGAGAGGGGGGGTCAGAGCGAGGGGGTGTCAGAGCGAGGGGGGGGTCAGAGCGAGAGGGGGGGTCAGAGCGAGAGGGGGGTCAGAGCGAGGGGGGGTCAGAGCGAGAGGGGGTCAGAGCGAGAGGGTCAGAGCGAGAGGGGGGGTCAGAGCGAGAGGGGGGTCAGAGCGAGGGGGGGTCAGAGCGAGAGGGGGTCAGAGCGAGAGGGGGGGTCAGAGCGAGGGGGGGTCAGAGCGAGGGGGGGGTTAGAGCGAGAGGGGGTCAGAGCGAGAGGGGGTCAGAGCGAGAGGGGGTCAGAGCGAGGGGGGGGGTCAGAGCGAGGGGGGGTCAGAGCGAGAGGGGGTCAGAGCGAGAGGGGGGTCAGAGCGAGAGGGGGGTCAGAGCGAGAGGGGGGTCAGAGCGAGAGGGGGGTCAGAGCGAGAGGGGGTCAGAGCGAGGGGGGGGTCAGAGCGAGGGGGGGGTCAGAGCGAGGGGGGGTCAGAGCGAGAGGGGGGTCAGAGCGAGGGGGGGGTCAGAGCGAGAGGGGGGTCAGAGCGAGAGGGGGGTCAGAGCGAGAGGGGGTCAGAGCGAGAGGGGGGTCAGAGCGAGAGGGTGGTCAGAGCGAGGGGGGGGGGTCAGAGCGAGAGGGGGGTCAGAGCGAGAGGGGGGGTCAGAGCGAGGGGGGGTCAGAGCGAGAGGGTGGTCAGAGCGAGAGGGGGGGGTCAGAGCGAGAGGGGGGTCAGAGCGAGAGGGGGGGTCAGAGCGAGGGGGGGGTCAGAGCGAGAGGGGGGGTCAGAGCGAGAGGGGGTCAGAGCGAGAGGGGGTCAGAGCGAGAGGGGGGTCAGAGCGAGAGGGTGGTCAGAGCGAGAGGGGGGGGTCAGAGCGAGAGGGGGGGTCAGAGCGAGAGGGGGTCAGAGCGAGAGGGGGGTCAGAGCGAGAGGGGGTGGTCAGAGCGAGAGGGTGGTCAGAGCGAGAGGGGGGGGTCAGAGCGAGGGGGGGCAGAGCGAGGGGGGGCGTCAGAGCGAGAGGGGGGGTCAGAGCGAGAGGGGGTCAGAGCGAGAGGGGGTCAGAGCGAGAGGGGGGTCAGAGCGAGAGGGGGGGGTCAGAGCGAGAGGGGGGTCAGAGCGAGAGGGGGGGTCAGAGCGAGGGGGGGGTCAGAGCGAGAGGGGGGGTCAGAGCGAGAGGGGGGTCAGAGCGAGAGGGGGTCAGAGCGAGAGGGGGTGGTCAGAGCGAGAGGGGGGGGTCAGAGCGAGAGGGGGGGGTCAGAGCGAGGGGGGGTCAGAGCGAGAGGGGGGGTCAGAGCGAGAGGGGGGTCAGAGCGAGAGGGGGTCAGAGCGAGAGGGGGTGGTCAGAGCGAGAGGGGGTGGTCAGAGCGAGAGGGGGGGGTCAGAGCGAGAGGGGGGGGTCAGAGCGAGAGGGGGGGTTAGAGCGAGAGGTGGGGTCAGAGCGAGAGGGGGTCAGAGCGAGAGGGGGTGGTCAGAGCGAGAGGGGGGGGTCAGAGCGAGAGGGGGGTCAGAGCGAGAGGGGGTCAGAGCGAGAGGGGGTCAGAGCGAGAGGGGGGTCAGAGCGAGAGGGTGGTCAGAGCGAGAGGGGGGGGGTCAGAGCGAGAGGGGGTCAGAGCGAGAGGGGGTGGTCAGAGCGAGGGGGAGTCAGAGCGAGAGGGGGGTCAGAGCGAGGGGGGGTCAGAGCGAGAGGGGGTCAGAGCGAGAGGGGGTGGTGAGAGCGAGAGGGTGGTCAGAGCGAGAGGGGGGTCAGAGCGAGAGGGGGGTCAGAGCGAGGGGGGGGTCAGAGCGAGAGGGGGGGTCAGAGCGAGAGGGGGGTCAGAGCGAGAGGGGGGTCAGAGCGAGAGGGGGTCAGAGCGAGAGGGGGTGGTCAGAGCGAGAGGGTGGTCAGAGCGAGAGGGTGGTCAGAGCGAGAGGGGGGGGTCAGAGCGAGAGGGTGGTCAGAGCGAGAGGGGGGTCAGAGCGAGAGGGGGGTCAGAGCGAGAGGGTGGTCAGAGCGAGAGGGGGGGGTCAGAGCGAGAGGGTGGTCAGAGCGAGAGGGGGGTCAGAGCGAGAGGGGGTCAGAGCGAGAGGGGGTCAGAGCGAGAGGGTGGTCAGAGCGAGAGGGGGGGTCAGAGCGAGAGGGGGTCAGAGCGAGAGGGTGGTCAGAGCGAGAGGGGGGGTCAGAGCGAGAGGGGGGGTCAGAGCGAGAGGGGGGGTCAGAGCGAGAGGGGGTCAGAGCGAGAGGGGGGTCAGAGCGAGAGGGGGGTCAGAGCGAGAGGGGGGTCAGAGCGAGGGGGGGGTCAGAGCGAGGGGGGGGGTCAGAGCGAGAGGGGGAGTCAGAGCGAGAGGGGGGGTCAGAGCGAGAGGGTCAGAGCGAGAGGGGGTCAGAGCGAGAGGGGGGGTCAGAGCGAGGGGGGGGGTCAGAGCGAGAGGGGGTCAGAGCGAGAGGGTCAGAGCGAGAGGGGGTCAGAGCGAGAGGGGGTCAGAGCGAGGGGGGGTCAGAGCGAGAGGGGGTCAGAGCGAGAGGGGGGTCAGAGCGAGAGGGGGTCAGAGCGAGAGGGTGGTCAGAGCGAGAGGGGGGGTCAGAGCGAGAGGGGGGGTCAGAGCGAGAGGGGGTCAGAGCGAGAGGGGGGTCAGAGCGAGAGGGGGGTCAGAGCGAGAGGGGGGTCAGAGCGAGGGGGGGTCAGAGCGAGGGGGGGGGTCAGAGCGAGAGGGGGAGTCAGAGCGAGAGGGGGGGTCAGAGCGAGAGGGTCAGAGCGAGAGGGTGGTCAGAGCGAGAGGGGGGGGTCAGAGCGAGAGGGTGGTCAGAGCGAGAGGGGGTCAGAGCGAGGGGGGGTCAGAGCGAGAGGGGGGTCAGAGCGAGAGGGGGTCAGAGCGAGGGGGGGGGTCAGAGCGAGGGGGGGTCAGAGCGAGAGGGGGGGTCAGAGCGGGGGGGGGGTCAGAGCGAGAGGGGGGGGTCAGAGCGAGAGGGGGTCAGAGCGAGAGGGGGGGGTCAGAGCGAGAGGGTGGTCAGAGCGAGAGGGGGTCAGAGCGAGGGGGGGGTCAGAGCGAGAGGGGGTCAGAGCGAGAGGGGGGGGTCAGAGCGAGAGGGGGGTCAGAGCGAGAGGGGGGGTCAGAGCGAGAGGGGGTCAGAGCGAGAGGGGGGGTCAGAGCGAGGGGGGTTCAGAGCGAGAGGGGGGTCAGAGCGAGAGGGGGGTCAGAGCGAGGGGGGGGTCAGAGCGAGAGGGGGGTCAGAGCGAGAGGGGGTCAGAGCGAGAGGGGGTCAGAGCGAGAGGGGGGTCAGAGCGAGAGGGGGGGGGTCAGAGCGAGGGGGGGTCAGAGCGAGAGGGGGTCAGAGCGAGGGGGGGGTCAGAGCGAGGGGGGGTCAGAGCGAGAGGGGGTCAGAGCGAGGGGGGGTGGTCAGAGCGAGGGGGGTTCAGAGCGAGAGGGGGTCAGAGCGAGGGGGGGTGGTCAGAGCGAGAGGGGGGTCAGAGCGAGAGGGGGTCAGAGCGAGGGGGGGGTCAGAGCGAGGGGGGGTCAGAGCGAGAGGGGGTCAGAGCGAGGGGGGGTGGTCAGAGCGAGAGGGGGGTCAGAGCGAGAGGGGGTCAGAGCGAGGGGGGGAGTCAGAGCGAGGGGGGGTCAGAGCGAGAGGGGGTCAGAGCGAGGGGGGGTGGTCAGAGCGAGGGGGGGGTCAGAGCGAGAGGGGGTCAGAGCGAGGGGGGGTGGTCAGAGCGAGAGGGGGGTCAGAGCGAGGGGGGGGGGCAGAGCGAGAGGGGGGTCAGAGCGAGAGGGGGGTCAGAGCGAGAGGGGGGTCAGAGCGAGGGGGGGTCAGAGCGAGAGGGGGGTCAGAGCGAGAGGGGGGTCAGAGAGAGAGGGGGGGTCAGAGCGAGAGGGGGGTCAGAGCGAGGGGGTCAGAGCGAGAGGGGGTCAGAGCGAGAGGGGGGTCAGAGCGAGGGGGGGCAGAGCGAGAGGGGGTGGTCAGAGCGAGAGGGGGTCAGAGCGAGAGGGGGGTCAGAGCGAGAGGGGGTCAGAGCGAGGGGGAGTCAGAGCGAGAGTGGGGTCAGAGCGAGAGGGGGGGTCAGAGCGAGAGGGGGGGTCAGAGCGAGAGGGGGGTCAGAGCGAGGGGGTCAGAGCGAGAGGGGGGTCAGAGCGAGGGGGGGGTCAGAGCGAGGGGGGGGCAGAGCGAGGGGGGGCGTAAGAGCGAGAGGGTCAGAGCGAGAGGGGGGGTCAGAGCGAGGGGGGGCAGAGCGAGGGGGGGCGTCAGAGCGAGAGGGTCAGAGCGAGAGGGGGGGTCAGAGCGAGGGGGGGGTCAGAGCGAGAGGGTCAGAGCGAGGGGGGTCAGAGCGAGAGGGGGGGTCAGAGCGAGAGGGGGGTCAGAGCGAGAGGGGGGGTCACTGCGAGAGGGGGGTCAGAGCGAGAGGGGGGTCAGAGCGAGAGGGAGGTCAGATCGAGAGGGTCAGAGCGAGGGGGGGTCAGAGCGAGAGGGGGGTCAGAGCGAGGGGAGGTCAGAGCGATAGGAGGTATCAGAGTGAGGGGGGGGCAGAGCGAGGGGGGGGCAGAGCGAGGGGGTCAGAGCGAGAGGGGGGTCAGAGCGAGAGGGGGTCAGAGCGAGAGGGGGGGTCAGAGCGAGGGGGGGTTCAGAGCGAGAGGGGGGTCAGAGCGAGGGGAGGTCAGAGCGATAGGAGGTGTCAGAGTGAGGGGGGGGCAGAGCGAGGGGGGGGTCAGATCGAGAGGGTCAGAGCGAGGGGGGGTCAGAGTGAGAGGGGGGTCAGAGCGAGGGGGGGGTCAGAGCGAGAGGGGGGTCAGAGCGAGAGGGGGTCAGAGCGAGGGGGGGTCAGAGCGAGGGGGGGTCAGAGCGAGAGGGGGGGTCAGAGCGAGAGGGTCAGAGCGAGGGGGGGTCAGAGCGAGAGGGGGGTCAGAGCGAGGGGGGGGTCAGAGCGAGAGGGGGTCAGAGCGAGGGGGGGGTCAGAGCGAGAGGGGGGTCAGAGCGAGAGGGGGTCAGAGCGAGGGGGGGTCAGAGCGAGGGGGGGGTCAGAGCGAGAGGGGGGTCAGAGCGAGGGGGGGTCAGAGCGAGAGGGGGGGTCAGAGCGAGAGGGGGGTCAGAGCGAGAGGGGGTCAGAGCGAGGGGGGGTCAGAGCGAGTGGGGGTCAGAGCGAGGGGGGGGTCAGAGCGAGAGGGGGGTCAGAGCGAGGGGGGGGGTCAGAGCGAGAGGGGGGTCAGAGCGAGAGGGGGGAGTCAGAGCGAGAGGGGGGTCAGAGCGAGAGGGGGGTCAGAGCGAGAGGGGGGGGTCAGAGCGAGAGGGGGGAGTCAGAGCGAGAGGGGGGTGAGAGCGAGAGGGGGGTCAGAGCGAGAGGGGGGGTCAGAGCGAGGGGGGGGGTCAGAGCGAGAGGGGGGGTCAGAGCGAGAGGGGGGTCAGAGCGAGAGGGTCAGAGCGAGAGGGGGGGTCAGAGCGAGAGGGGGGTCAGAGCGAGGGGGGGCAGAGCGAGGGGGGGCGTCAGAGCGAGAGGGTCAGAGCGAGAGGGGGGGTCAGAGCGAGGGGGGGTCAGAGCGAGAGGGGGAGTCAGAGCGAGAGGGGGGGTCAGAGCGAGAGGGGGGGGTCAGAGCGAGAGGGGGGGTCAGAGCGAGAGGGGGGTCAGAGCGAGAGGGGGGTCAGAGCGAGAGGGGGGTCAGAGCGAGGGGGGGGTCAGAGCGAGGGGGGGGCAGAGCGAGGGGGGGCGTAAGAGCGAGAGGGTCAGAGCGAGAGGGGGGGTCAGAGCGAGGGGGGGGCAGAGCGAGGGGGGGCGCCAGAGCGAGAGGGTCAGAGCGAGAGGGTCAGAGCGAGGGGGGGTCAGAGCGAGAGGGGGTCAGAGCGAGGGGGGGTCAGAGCGAGAGGGTCAGAGCGAGGGGGGGTCAGAGCGAGAGGGGGGTCTGAGCGAGAGGGGGATCAGAGCGAGAGGGGGGCAGAGCGAGAGGGGGGTCAGAGCAAGAGGGTCAGAGAGAGAGGGGGGGGTCAGAGCGAGAGGGGGTCAGAGCGAGAGGGGGTCAGAGCGAGAGGGGGTCAGAGCGAGTGGGGAGGTCAGAGCGAGGGGGGGTCAGAGCGAGAGGGGGTTAGAGCGAGGGGGGGGTCAGAGCAAGAGGGTCAGAGAGAGAGGGTCAGAGCGAGGGGGGGTCAGAGCGAGGGGGGGTCAGAGCGAGGGGGGTGGTCAGAGCGATAGGGGGTCAGAGCGAGAGGGGGGTCAGAGCGAGAGGGGGGGTCAGAGCAAGAGGGTCAGAGAGAGAGGGGGGGGTCAGAGCGAGGGGGGGGCAGAGCGAGGGGGGGCGTCAGAGCGAGAGGGTCAGAGCGAGAGGGTCAGAGCGAGGGGGGGTCAGAGCGAGGGGGGGTCAGAGCGAGAGGGTCAGAGCGAGGGGGGGTCAGAGCGAGAGGGGGGTCTGAGCGAGAGGGGGGGTCAGAGCGAGAGGGGGGTCAGAGCAAGAGGGTCAGAGAGAGAGGGGGGGGTCAGAGCGAGAGGGGGTCAGAGCGAGAGGGGGTCAGAGCGAGTGGGGAGGTCAGAGCGAGGGGGGGTCAGAGAGAGAGGGGGTCAGAGCGAGGGGGGGTCAGAGCGAGAGGGTCAGAGAGAGAGGGGGGGGTCAGAGCGAGAGGGGGTCAGAGCGAGTGGGGGTCAGAGCGAGAGGGGGGGTCAGAGCGAGAGGGGGTCAGAGCGAGGGGGGGTCAGAGCGAGAGGGGGTCAGAGCGAGAGGGGGTCAGAGCGAGAGGGGGTCAGAGCGAGAGGGGGGTCAGAGCGAGAGGGTCAGAGCGAGAGGGTCAGAGCGAGAGGGGGGGTCAGAGCGAGGGGGGGGTTAGAGCGAGAGGGGGGGTCAGAGCGAGAGGGGGTCAGAGCGAGAGGGGGGGTCAGAGCGAGAGGGGGTCAGAGCGAGAGGTGGTCAGAGCGAGAGGGGGGGTCAGAGCGAGGGGGGGTCAGAGCGAGGGGGGGGTCAGAGCGAGAGGGGGTCAGAGCGAGGGGGGGGTCAGAGCGAGAGGGGGTCAGAGCGAGAGGGGGGGTCAGAGCGAGAGGGGGTCAGAGCGAGAGGTGGTCAGAGCGAGAGGGGGGGTCAGAGCGAGGGGGGGTCAGAGCGAGGGGGGGGTCAGAGCAAGAGGGGGGGTCAGAGCGAGAGGGGGGTCAGAGCGAGGGGGGGTCAGAGCGAGGGGGTGGTCAGAGCAAGAGGGGGGGTCAGAGCGAGGGGGGGTCAGAGCGAGGGGGGGGTCAGAGCAAGAGGGGGGGTCAGAGCGAGAGGGGGGTCAGAGCGAGGGGGGGTCAGAGCGAGGGGGGGGCAGAGCGAGGGGGGGTCAGAGCGAGAGGGGGGTCAGAGCAAGAGGGGGGGTCAGAGCGAGGGGGGGTCAGAGCGAGGGGGGGGTCAGAGCAAGAGGGGGGGTCAGAGCGAGGGGGGGGTCAGAGCGAGAGGGGGTCAGAGCGAGGGGGGGGTCAGAGCGAGAGGGGGTCAGAGCGAGAGGGGGGTCAGAGCGAGAGGGGGTCAGAGCGAGAGGGGGGTCAGAGCGAGAGGGGGTCAGAGCGAGAGGGGGGTCAGAGCGAGAGGGGGGTCAGAGCGAGAGGGGGAGTCAGAGCGAGGGGGGGGTCAGAGCGAGGGGGGGGTCAGAGCGAGAGGGGGTCAGAGCGAGGGGGGGGCAGAGCGAGGGGGGAGGTCAGAGCGAGGGGGGGGTCAGAGCGAGAGGGGGTCAGAGCGAGAGGGGGTCAGAGCGAGAGGGGGTCAGAGCGAGAGGGGGTCAGAGCGAGGGGGGGGCAGAGCGAGGGGGGGCGTCAGAGCGAGGGGGGGTCAGAGCGAGAGGGGGTCAGAGCGAGGGGGGGGCAGAGCGAGGGGGGGGCCAGAGCGAGAGGGGGTCAGAGCGAGAGGGGGGTCAGAGCGAGAGGGGGGTCAGAGCGAGAGGGGGTCAGAGCGAGAGGGGGGTCAGAGCGAGAGGGGGTCAGAGCGAGAGGGGGTCAGAGAGAGAGGGGGGGTCAGAGCGAGGGGGGGGTCAGAGCGAGGGGAGGTCAGAGCGAGGGGGGGTCAGAGTGAGGGGGGGGCAGAGCGAGGGGGGGTCAGAGTGAGAGGGTCAGAGTGAGGGGGGGTCAGAGCGAGAGGGGGGTCAGAGCGAGGGGAGGTCAGAGCGAGAGGGGGTCAGAGTGAGGGGGGGGCAGAGCGAGGGGGGGGCAGAGCGAGGGGGTCAGAGCGAGAGGGGAGTCAGAGCGAGAGGGGGTCAGAGAGAGAGGGGGGGTCAGAGCGAGGGGGGGGTCAGAGCGAGGGGAGGTCAGAGCGAGAGGGGGTCAGAGCGAGAGGGGGGGTCAGAGCGAGGGGGGGCAGAGCGAGGGGGGGTCAGAGCGAGGGGGGGTTCAGAGCGAGAGGGGGGTCAGAGCGAGGGGAGGTCAGAGCGAGAGGGGGTCAGAGCGAGAGGGGGGGTCAGAGCGAGGGGGGTCAGAGCGAGGGGAGGTCAGAGCGAGAGGGGGTCAGAGCGAGAGGGGGGGTCAGAGCGAGAGGGGGGGGCAGAGCGAGGGGGGGGCAGAGCGAGGGGGGGTCAGAGCGAGAGGGGGGTCAGAGCAAGAGGGGGTCAGAGCGAGAGGGGGGTCAGAGCGAGAGGGGGGTCAGAGCGAGAGGGGGTCAGAGCGAGGGGGGGTCAGAGCGAGAGGGGGTCAGAGCGAGAGGGGGGGTCAGAGCGAGGGGGGGTCAGAGCGAGAGGGGGTCAGAGCGAGGGGGGGTCAGAGCGAGAGGGGGGTCAGAGCGAGAGGGGGTCAGAGCGAGAGGGGGGTCAGAGCGAGAGGGGGTGAGAGCGAGGGGGGGTCAGAGCGAGAGGGGGTCTGAGCGAGAGGGGGTCAGAGCGAGAGGGGGGTCAGAGCGAGAGTGGGGTCAGAGCGAGAGGGGTGTCAGAGCGAGAGGGGGTCAGAGCGCGAGGGGGGGTCAGAGCGAGGGGGGAGTCAGAGCGAGGGGGGGGTCAGAGCGAGAGGGGGTCAGAGCGAGAGGGGGGTCAGAGCGAGAGGGGGTCAGAGCGAGAGGGGGGTCAGAGCGAGAGGGGGTGAGAGCGAGGGGGGGTCAGAGCGAGAGGGGGTCTGAGCGAGAGGGGGTCAGAGCGAGAGGGGGGTCAGAGCGAGAGTGGGGTCAGAGCGAGAGGGGTGTCAGAGCGAGAGGGGGTCAGAGCGCGAGGGGGGGTCAGAGCGAGGGGGGGGTCAGAGCGAGGGGGGGGTCAGAGCGAGAGGGGGGGGGTCAGAGCGAGAGGGTCAGAGCGAGGGGGGGTCAGAGCGAGAGGGGGGTCTGAGCGAGAGGGGGGGTCAGAGCGAGAGGGGGGTCAGAGCAAGAGGGTCAGAGAGAGAGGGGGGGGTCAGAGCGAGAGGGGGTCAGAGCGAGAGGGGGTCAGAGCGAGGGGGGGGACAGAGCGAGGGGGGGGTCAGAGCGAGAGGGGGTCAGAGCGAGAGGGGGGTCAGAGCGAGGGGGGGGTCAGAGCGAGAGGGGGTCAGAGCGAGAGGGTCAGAGCGAGAGGGGGTCAGAGCGAGGGGGGGGACAGAGCGAGGGGGGGGTCAGAGCGAGAGGGGGTCAGAGCGAGAGGGGGGTCAGAGCGAGGGGGGGTCAGAGCGAGGGGGGGTCAGAGCGAGAGGGTCAGAGCGAGTGGGGAGGTCAGAGCGAGGGGGGGTCAGAGAGAGAGGGGGTCAGAGCGAGAGGGTCAGAGAGAGAGGGGGGGGTCAGAGCGAGAGGGGGTCAGAGCGAGGGGGGGTCAGAGCGAGAGGGGGTCAGAGCGAGTGGGGAGGTCAGAGCGAGAGGGGGGGTCAGAGCGAGAGGGGGTCAGAGCGAGAGGGGGTCAGAGCGAGAGGGGGGGTCAGAGCGAGAGGGGGTCAGAGCGAGGGGGGGGTCAGAGCGAGAGGGGGTCAGAGTGAGGGGGGTGGTCAGAGCGAGAGGGGGTCAGAGCGAGAGGGGGGTCAGAGCGAGAGGGGGGTCAGAGCGAGGGGGGGGTCAGAGCGAGAGGGTCAGAGCGAGAGGGGGTGGTCAGAGCGAGAGGGGGGTCAGAGCGAGAGGGGGGTCAGAGCGAGAGGGGGTCAGAGCGAGAGGGGGTGGTCAGAGCGAGAGGTGGTCAGAGCGAGAGGGGGGGTCAGAGCAAGAGGGGGGGTCAGAGCGAGGGGGGGTCAGAGCGAGGGGGGGGTCAGAGCAAGAGGGGGGGTCAGAGCGAGGGGGGGTCAGAGCGAGGGGGGGGTCAGAGCGAGAGGGGGTCAGAGCGAGAGGGGGTCAGAGCGAGAGGGGGTCAGAGCGAGGGGGGGTCAGAGCGAGGGGGAGTCAGAGCGAGGGGGGGGGTCAGAGCGAGGGGGGGGTCAGAGCGAGGGGGGGGTCAGAGCGAGGGGGGGGTCAGAGCGAGAGGGGGTCAGAGCGAGGGGGGCGTCAGAGCGAGAGGGGGTCAGAGCGAGAGGGGGGTCAGAGCGAGGGGGGAGGTCAGAGCGAGAGGGGTCAGAGCGAGAGGGGGGGTCAGAGCGAGAGGGGGTCAGAGCGAGAGGGGGTCAGAGCGAGAGGGGGTCAGAGCGAGGGGGAGTCAGAGCGAGAGGGGGGTCAGAGCGAGGGGGGGGCAGAGCGAGGGGGGGCGTCAGAGCGAGGGGGGGTCAGAGCGAGAGGGTCAGAGTGAGGGGGGGTCAGAGCGAGAGGGGGGTCAGAGCGAGGGGAGGTCAGAGCGAGAGGGGGTCAGAGTGAGGGGGGGGCAGAGCGGGGGGGGGCAGAGCGAGGGGGTCAGAGCGAGAGGGTGGTCAGAGCGAGAGGGGGTCAGAGCGAGAGGGGGTCAGAGAGAGAGGGGGGGTCAGAGCGAGGGGGGGGTCAGAGCGAGGGGAGGTCAGAGCGAGGGGGGGTCAGAGTGAGGGGGGGGCAGAGCGAGGGGGGGTCAGAGTGAGAGGGTCAGAGTGAGGGGGGGTCAGAGCGAGAGGGGGGTCAGAGCGAGGGGAGGTCAGAGCGAGAGGGGGTCAGAGTGAGGGGGGGGCAGAGCGAGGGGGGGGCAGAGCGAGGGGGTCAGAGCGAGAGGGGAGTCAGAGCGAGAGGGGGTCAGAGCGAGAGGGGGTCAGAGAGAGAGGGGGGGTCAGAGCGAGGGGGGGGTCAGAGCGAGGGGAGGTCAGAGCGAGAGGGGGTCAGAGCGAGAGGGGGGGTCAGAGCGAGGGGGGGCAGAGCGAGGGGGGGTCAGAGCGAGGGGGGGTTCAGAGCGAGAGGGGGGTCAGAGCGAGGGGAGGTCAGAGCGAGAGGGGGTCAGAGCGAGAGGGGGGGTCAGAGCGAGAGGGGGGTCAGAACGAGAGGGGGGTCAGAGCGAGAGGGGGTCAGAGCGAGGGGAGGTCAGAGCGAGAGGGGGTCAGAGCGAGAGGGGGGGTCAGAGCGAGAGGGGGGGTCAGAGCGAGAGGGGGTCAGAGCGAGGGGGGGTTCAGAGCGAGAGGGGGGTCAGAGCGAGGGGAGGTCAGAGCGAGAGGGGGTCAGAGCGAGAGGGGGGGTCAGAGCGAGAGGGGGGGGCAGAGCGAGGGGGGGGCAGAGCGAGGGGGGGTCAGAGCGAGAGGGGGGTCAGAGCAAGAGGGGGTCAGAGCGAGAGGGGGGTCAGAGCGAGAGGGGGGTCAGAGCGAGAGGGGGTCAGAGCGAGGGGGGGTCAGAGCGAGAGGTGGTCTGAGCGAGAGGGGTGTCAGAGCGAGGGGGGGTCAGAGCGAGAGGGGGTCAGAGCGAGAGGGGGTCAGAGCGAGAGGGGGGTCAGAGCGAGAGGGGGTGAGAGCGAGGGGGGGGTCAGAGCGAGAGGGGGTCAGAGCGAGAGGGTCAGAGCGAGAGGGGGTCAGAGCGAGGGGGTCAGAGCGAGGGGGTCAGAGCGAGGGGGGGGCAGAGCGAGGGGGGGTCAGAGCGAGAGGGGGGTCAGAGCGAGAGGGGGGTCAGAGCGAGAGGGGATCAGAGCGAGAGGGGGTCAGAGCGAGAGGGGGGTCAGAGCGAGGGGGGGGGTCAGAGCGAGAGGGGGTCAGAGCGAGAGGGGGTCAGAGCGAGAGGGGGGTCAGAGCGAGAGGGGGTGAGAGCGAGAGGGGGGTCAGAGCGAGAGGGGGTCAGAGCGAGAGGGGGTCAGAGCGAGAGGGGGTCAGAGCGAGGGGGGGGTCAGAGCGAGAGGGGGTCAGAGCGAGAGGGGGGTCAGAGCGAGAGGGGGTGAGAGCGAGGGGGGGTCAGAGCGAGAGGGGGTCTGAGCGAGAGGGGTGTCAGAGCGAGAGGGGGTCAGAGCGCGAGGGGGGGTCAGAGCGAGGGGGGGGTCAGAGCGAGGGGGGGGTCAGAGCGAGAGGGGGGGGGTCAGAGCGAGAGGGTCAGAGCGAGGGGGGGTCAGAGCGAGGGGGTGTCAGAGCGAGAGGGGGGGTCAGAGCGAGAGGGGGTCTGAGCGAGAGGGGTGTCAGAGCGAGAGGGGGTCAGAGCGCGAGGGGGGGTCAGAGCGAGGGGGGGGTCAGAGCGAGGGGGGGGTCAGAGCGAGAGGGGGGGGGTCAGAGCGAGAGGGTCAGAGCGAGGGGGGGTCAGAGCGAGGGGGTGTCAGAGCGAGAGGGGGGGTCAGAGCGAGAGGGGTGTCAGAGCGAGAGGGGGGGTCAGAGCGAGAGGGGGTCAGAGCGCGAGGGGGGGTCAGAGCGAGGGGGGGGTCAGAGCGAGGGGGGGGTCAGAGCGAGAGGGGGGGGGTCAGAGCGAGAGGGTCAGAGCGAGGGGGGGTCAGAGCGAGGGGGTGTCAGAGCGAGGGGGGGGGTCAGAGCGAGAGGGGGTCAGAGCGAGAGGGGGGTCAGAGCGAGTGGGGGTCAGAGCGAGGGGGGGGTCAGAGCGAGGGGGGGGTCAGAGCGAGAGGGGGTCAGAGCGCGAGGGGGGGTCAGAGCGAGGGGGGGGGTCAGAGCGAGAGGGGGGGGGTCAGAGCGAGAGGGTCAGAGCGAGGGGGGGTCAGAGCGAGGGGGTGTCAGAGCGAGAGGGGGGGTCAGAGCGAGTGGGGGTCAGAGCGAGGGGGGGGTCAGAGCGAGAGGGGGGTCAGAGCGAGAGGGGGTCAGAGCGAGAGGGGGGTCAGAGCGAGAGGGGGGTCAGAGCGAGAGGGGGGGGTCAGAGCGAGAGGGGGTCAGAGCGAGGGGGGGTCAGAGCGAGGGGGTGTCAGAGCGAGAGGGGGGGTCAGAGCGAGTGGGGGTCAGAGCGAGAGGGGGGTCAGAGCGAGAGGGGGGTCAGAGCGAGAGGGGGGGTCAGAGCGAGAGGGGGGTCAGAGCGAGGGGGGGCAGAGCGAGGGGGGGCGTCAGAGCGAGAGGGTCAGAGCGAGAGGGGGGGTCAGAGCGAGGGGGGGTCAGAGCGAGAGGGGGGTCAGAGCGAGAGGGGGGGTCAGAGCGAGAGGGGGGGTCAGAGCGAGAGGGGGGTCAGAGCGAGGGGGTCAGAGCGAGAGGGGGGTCAGAGCGAGGGGGGGGTCAGAGCGAGGGGGGGGCAGAGCGAGGGGGGGCGTAAGAGCGAGAGGGTCAGAGCGAGAGGGGGGGTCAGAGCGAGGGGGGGGTCAGAGCGAGAGGGTCAGAGCGAGGGGGGTCAGAGCGAGAGGGGGGGTCAGAGCGAGAGGGGGGTCAGAGCGAGAGGGGGGGTCACTGCGAGAGGGGGGTCAGAGCGAGAGGGGGGTCAGAGCGAGGGGAGGTCAGATCGAGAGGGTCAGAGTGAGGGGGGGTCAGAGCGAGAGGGGGGTCAGAGCGAGGGGAGGTCAGAGCGAGAGGGGGGTCAGAGCGAGGGGGTCAGAGCGAGAGGGGGGTCAGAGCGAGAGGGGGTCAGAGCGAGAGGGGGTCAGAGAGAGAGGGGGGGTCAGAGCGAGGGGGGGTCAGAGCGAGGGGAGGTCAGAGCGAGAGGGGGTCAGAGCGAGGGGGGGTCAGAGCGAGGGGGGTTCAGAGCGAGAGGGGGTCAGAGCGAGGGGGGGTCAGAGCGAGAGGGGGGTCAGAGCGAGAGGGGGGTCAGAGCGAGAGGGGGGTCAGAGCGAGATGGGGT
The DNA here is from genome assembly GCF_047496885.1 of Scyliorhinus torazame. Classification (NCBI taxonomy): domain Eukaryota; kingdom Metazoa; phylum Chordata; class Chondrichthyes; order Carcharhiniformes; family Scyliorhinidae; genus Scyliorhinus; species Scyliorhinus torazame. Next base: position 22,967 of record NW_027308884.1, read on the forward strand.
CAGAGCGAGAGGGGGTCAGAGCGAGAGGGGGTCAGAGCGAGGGGGAGTCAGAGCGAGAGGGGGGTCAGAGCGAGAGGGGGGCAGAGCGAGGGGGGGGTCAGAGCGAGAGGGGGTCAGAGCGAGAGGGGGTGGTCAGAGCGAGAGGGGGGGTCAGAGCGAGAGGGGGTCAGAGCGAGAGGGGGTCAGAGCGAGAGGGGGTCAGAGCGAGAGGGGGGGTCAGAGCGAGGGGGGTCAGAGCGAGGGGGGGGTCAGAGCGAGAGGGGGGTCAGAGCGAGAGGGGGGCAGAGCGAGGGGGGGGTCAGAGCGAGAGGGGGTCAGAGCGAGAGGGGGTGGTCAGAGCGAGAGGGGGTCAGAGCGAGAGGGGGTCAGAGCGAGGGGGGGTCAGAGCGAGGGGGGTCAGAGCGAGAGGGGGTCTGAGCGAGAGGGGTGTCAGAGCGAGGGGGGGTCAGAGCGAGGGGGGTCAGAGCGAGAGGGGGTCTGAGCGAGAGGGGGTCAGAGCGAGAGGGGGGTCAGAGCGAGAGGGGGTCAGAGTGAGGGGGGGTCAGACAGAGGGGGGGTCAGAGCGAGAGGGGGTCAGAGCGAGGGGGGGGTCAGAGCGAGGGGGGGGTCAGAGCGAGTGGGGGTCAGAGCGAGGGGGGGTCAGAGCGAGAGGGGGTCAGAGCGAGAGGGGGTCAGAGTGAGGGGGGGTCAGACAGAGGGGGGGTCAGAGCGAGAGGGGGTCAGAGCGAGGGGGGGGTCAGAGCGAGAGGGGGTCAGAGCGAGAGGGGGTCAGAGCGAGAGGGGGGTCAGAGTGAGAGGGGATCAGAGCGAGGGGGGGTCAGAGCGAGAGGGGGTCAGAGTGAGGGGGGGTCAGACAGAGGGGGGGTCAGAGCGAGAGGGGGTCAGAGCGAGACGGGGGTCAGAGCGAGGGGGGGTCAGAGCAAGGAGGGGTCAGAGCGAGAGGGGGGTCAGAGCGAGAGGGGGCAGAGCGAGGGGGGGCAGAGCGAGGGGGGGGTCAGAGCGAGAGGGGGTCAGAGCGAGAGGGGGGTCAGAGCGAGAGGGGGGTCAGAGCGAGAGGGGGTCAGAGCGAGAGGGGGGTCAGAGCGAGAGGGGGTCAGAGCGAGAGGGGGTCAGAGAGAGAGGGGGGGTCAGAGCGAGGGGGGGGTCAGAGCGAGGGGAGGTCAGAGCGAGGGGGGGTCAGAGTGAGGGGGGGGCAGAGCGAGGGGGGGTCAGAGTGAGAGGGTCAGAGTGAGGGGGGGTCAGAGCGAGAGGGGGGTCAGAGCGAGGGGAGGTCAGAGCGAGAGGGGGTCAGAGTGAGGGGGGGGCAGAGCGAGGGGGGGGCAGAGCGAGGGGGTCAGAGCGAGAGGTGAGTCAGAGCGAGAGGGGGTCAGAGAGAGAGGGGGGGTCAGAGCGAGGGGGGGGTCAGAGCGAGGGGAGGTCAGAGCGAGAGGGGGTCAGAGCGAGAGGGGGGGTCAGAGCGAGGGGGGGCAGAGCGAGGGGGGGTCAGAGCGAGGGGGGGTTCAGAGCGAGAGGGGGGTCAGAGCGAGGGGAGGTCAGAGCGAGAGGGGGTCAGAGCGAGAGGGGGGGTCAGAGCGAGGGGGGTCAGAGCGAGGGGAGGTCAGAGCGAGAGGGGGTCAGAGCGAGAGGGGGGGTCAGAGCGAGAGGGGGGGGCAGAGCGAGGGGGGGGCAGAGCGAGGGGGGGTCAGAGCGAGAGGGGGGTCAGAGCAAGAGGGGGTCAGAGCGAGAGGGGGGTCAGAGCGAGAGGGGGGTCAGAGCGAGAGGGGGTCAGAGCGAGGGGGGGTCAGAGCGAGAGGGTCAGAGCGAGAGGGGGGGTCAGAGCGAGGGGGGGGTCAGAGCGAGAGGGGGGGTCAGAGCGAGAGGGGGGTCAGAGCGAGAGGGGGTGAGAGCGAGGGGGGGTCAGAGCGAGAGGGGGTCAGAGCGAGAGGGGGGTCAGAGCGAGAGGGGGTGAGAGCGAGGGGGGGTCAGAGCGAGAGGGGGTCTGAGCGAGAGGGGGTCAGAGCGATAGGGGGTCAGAGTGAGGGGGTCAGAGCGAGAGGGGGGTCAGAGCGAGAGGGGGTCAGAGCGAGGGGGGGTCAGAGCGAGAGGGGGGTCAGAGCGAGGGGGGGGTCAGAGCGAGAGGGGGTCAGAGCGAGGGGGGGGCGTCAGAGCGAGAGGGGGTCAGAGCGAGAGGGGGTGTCAGAGCGAGGGGGGGGTCAGAGCGAGAGGGGGTCAGAGCGAGGGGGGGGGCGTCAGAGCGAGAGGGGGTCAGAGCGAGGGGGGGGTCAGAGCGAGAGGGGGGGGGTCAGAGCGAGAGGGTCAGAGCGAGGGGGGGTCAGAGCGAGAGGGGGGTCTGAGCGAGAGGGGGGGTCAGAGCGAGAGGGGGGTCAGAGCAAGAGGGTCAGAGAGAGAGGGGGGGGTCAGAGCGAGAGGGGGTCAGAGCGAGAGGGGGTCAGAGCGAGGGGGGGGACAGAGCGAGGGGGGGGTCAGAGCGAGAGGGGGTCAGAGCGAGAGGGGGGTCAGAGCGAGGGGGGGGTCAGAGCGAGAGGGGGTCAGAGCGAGAGGGTCAGAGCGAGAGGGGGTCAGAGCGAGGGGGGGGACAGAGCGAGGGGGGGGTCAGAGCGAGAGGGGGGTCAGAGCGAGAGGGTCAGAGCGAGTGGGGAGGTCAGAGCGAGGGGGGGTCAGAGAGAGAGGGGGTCAGAGCGAGAGGGTCAGAGCGAGTGGGGAGGTCAGAGCGAGGGGGGGTCAGAGAGAGAGGGGGTCAGAGCGAGGGGGGGTCAGAGCGAGAGGGTCAGAGAGAGAGGGGGGGGTCAGAGCGAGGGGGGGTCAGAGCGAGAGGGTCAGAGCGAGTGGGGAGGTCAGAGCGAGGGGGGGTCAGAGAGAGAGGGGGTCAGAGCGAGGGGGGGTCAGAGCGAGAGGGTCAGAGAGAGAGGGGGGGGTCAGAGCGAGAGGGGGTCAGAGCGAGTGGGGAGGTCAGAGCGAGAGGGGGGGTCAGAGCGAGAGGGTCAGAGAGAGAGGGGGGGGTCAGAGCGAGAGGGGGTCAGAGCGAGGGGGGTGGTCAGAGCGAGAGGGGGTCAGAGCGAGGGGGGGGTCAGAGCAAGAGGGGGGGTCAGAGCGAGAGGGGGTCAGAGCGAGAGGGGGTCAGAGCGAGGGGGGTGGTCAGAGCGAGAGGGGGTCAGAGCGAGGGGGGGGTCAGAGCAAGAGGGGGGGTCAGAGCGAGAGGGGGTCAGAGCGAGAGGGGGGTCAGAGCGAGAGGGGGTCAGAGCGAGGGGGGGTCAGAGCGAGGGGGGGGTCAGAGCGAGAGGGGGTCAGAGTGAGGGGGGTGGTCAGAGCGAGAGGGGGGTCAGAGCGAGAGGGGGTCAGAGCGAGGGGGGGGTCAGAGCGAGAGGGGGGTCAGAGCGAGAGGGGGTCAGAGCGAGGGGGGGGTCAGAGCGAGAGGGGGTCAGAGCGAGGGGGGGGTCAGAGCGAGAGGGGGTCAGAGTGAGGGGGGGGTCTGAGCGAGAGGGGGGTCAGAGCGAGGGGGGGGTCAGAGCGAGAGGGGGTCAGAGCGAGAGGGGGTGGTCAGAGCGAGAGGTGGTCAGAGCGAGAGGGGGGGTCAGAGCGAGGGGGGGGTCAGAGCGAGAGGGGGGGTCAGAGCGAGGGGGGGTCAGAGCGAGGGGGGGGTCAGAGCGAGAGGGGGTCAGAGCGAGAGGGGGGTCAGAGCGAGAGGGGGTCAGAGCGAGGGGGGGGTCAGAGCGAGAGGGGGGTCAGAGCGAGAGGGGGTCAGAGCGAGAGGGGGTCAGAGCGAGAGGGGGGTCAGAGCGAGAGGGGGTCAGAGCGAGAGGGGGGTCAGAGCGAGGGGGTCAGAGCGAGAGGGGGTCAGAGCGAGAGGGGGTCAGAGCGAGAGGGGGTCAGAGCGAGAGGGGGGGTCAGAGCGAGAGGGGGGTCAGAGCGAGGGGGTGGTCAGAGCGAGGGGGGCGTCAGAGCGAGAGGGGGTCAGAGCGAGAGGGGGTCAGAGCGAGAGGGGGTCAGAGCGAGAGGGGGTCAGAGCGAGAGGGGGTCAGAGCGAGGGGGAGTCAGAGCGAGGGGGGGGGTCAGAGCGAGGGGGGGGTCAGAGCGAGGGGGGGGTCAGAGCGAGGGGGGGGTCAGAGCGAGAGGGGGTCAGAGCGAGGGGGGCGTCAGAGCGAGGGGGGGGTCAGAGCGAGAGGTGGGGGCAGAGCGAGGGGGGGGCAGAGCGAGGGGGGGTCAGAGCGAGAGGGGGGTCAGAGCAAGAGGGGGTCAGAGCGAGAGGGGGGTCAGAGCGAGAGGGGGGTCAGAGCGAGGGGAGGTCAGAGCGAGAGGGGGTCAGAGCGAGAGGGGGGGTCAGAGCGAGAGGTGGGGGCAGAGCGAGGGGGGGGCAGAGCGAGGGGGGGTCAGAGCGAGAGGGGGGTCAGAGCAAGAGGGGGTCAGAGCGAGAGGGGGGGTCAGAGCGAGAGGGGGTCAGAGCGAGAGGGGGGTCAGAGCGAGAGGGGGGTCAGAGCGAGAGGGGGGTCAGAGCGAGGGGGGGTCAGAGCGAGAGGTGGTCTGAGCGAGAGGGGTGTCAGAGCGAGGGGGGGTCAGAGCGAGAGGGGGTCAGAGCGAGAGGGGGTCAGAGCGAGAGGGGGGTCAGAGCGAGAGGGGGTGAGAGCGAGGGGGGGTCAGAGCGAGAGGGGGTCAGAGCGAGAGGGGGGTCAGAGCGAGAGGGGGTGAGAGCGAGAGGGGGTCTGAGCGAGAGGGGTGTCAGAGCGAGAGGGGGTCAGAGCGAGAGGGGGTCAGAGCGAGAGGGGGTCTGAGCGAGAGGGGTGTCAGAGCGAGAGGGGGTCAGAGCGCGAGGGGGGGTCAGAGCGAGGGGGGGGTCAGAGCGAGGGGGGGGTCAGAGCGAGAGGGGGGGGTCAGAGCGAGAGGGTCAGAGCGAGGGGGGGTCAGAGCGAGGGGGTGTCAGAGCGAGAGGGGGGGTCAGAGCGAGTGGGGGTCAGAGCGAGGGGGGGGTCAGAGCGAGGGGGGGGTCAGAGCGAGAGGGGGTCAGAGCGCGAGGGGGGGTCAGAGCGAGGGGGGGGTCAGAGCGAGAGGGGGGGGGTCAGAGCGAGAGGGTCAGAGCGAGGGGGGGTCAGAGCGAGGGGGTGTCAGAGCGAGAGGGGGGGTCAGAGCGAGTGGGGGTCAGAGCGAGGGGGGGGTCAGAGCGAGAGGGGGGTCAGAGCGAGAGGGGGGGTCAGAGCGAGAGGGGGGTCAGAGCGAGGGGGGGCAGAGCGAGAGGGGGGTCAGAGCGAGAGGGGGGAGTCAGAGCGAGAGGGGGGTCAGAGCGAGAGGGGGGGTCAGAGCGAGAGGGGGGTCAGAGCGAGGGGGGGCAGAGCGAGGGGGGGGCGTCAGAGCGAGAGGGTCAGAGCGAGAGGGGGGGTCAGAGCGAGGGGGGGTCAGAGCGAGAGGGGGGTCAGAGCGAGAGGGGGGGTCAGAGCGAGAGGGGGGTCAGAGCGAGGGGGTCAGAGCGAGAGGGGGGTCAGAGCGAGGGGGGGGTCAGAGCGAGGGGGGGGCAGAGCGAGGGGGGGCGTAAGAGCGAGAGGGTCAGAGCGAGAGGGGGGGTCAGAGCGAGGGGGGGGTCAGAGCGAGAGGGTCAGAGCGAGGGGGGTCAGAGCGAGAGGGGGGGTCAGAGCGAGAGGGGGGTCAGAGCGAGAGGGGGGTCAGAGCGAGAGGGAGGTCAGATCGAGAGGGTCAGAGCGAGGGGGGGTCAGAGTGAGAGGGTCAGAGTGAGGGGGGGTCAGAGCGAGAGGGGGGTCAGAGCGAGAGGGGAGGTCAGAGCGAGAGGGGGGTCAGAGCGAGGGGGTCAGAGCGAGAGGGGGGTCAGAGCGAGAGGGGGTCAGAGCGAGAGGGGGTCAGAGAGAGAGGGGGGTCAGAGCGAGGGGGGGGTCAGAGCGAGGGGGGGTCAGAGCGAGGGGGGGTCAGAGCGAGAGGGGGGTCAGAGCGAGGGGGGGTCAGAGCGAGGGGAGGTCAGAGCGAGAGGGGGTCAGAGCGAGGGGGGGTCAGAGCGAGGGGGGTTCAGAGCGAGAGGGGGTCAGAGCGAGGGGGGGTCAGAGCGAGGGGGGGTCAGAGCGAGAGGGGGGTCAGAGCGAGAGGGGGGTCAGAGCGAGAGGGGGGTCAGAGCGAGAGGGGGGTCAGAGCGAGAGGGGGTCAGAGCGAGAGGGGGTCAGAGCGAGGGGGGGGTCAGAGCGAGAGGGGGTGGTCAGAGCGAGAGGGGGGTCAGAGCGAGAGGGGGGATCAGAGCGAGAGGGGGTGGTCAGAGCGAGAGGGGGTCAGAGCGAGGGGGGGTCAGAGCGAGGGGGGTCAGAGCGAGAGGGGGTCTGAGCGAGGGGGGGGTCAGAGCGAGAGGGTCAGAGCGAGAGGGGGTCAGAGCGAGGGGGGGTCAGAGCGAGAGGGGTTCAGAGCGAGAGGGGGGGTCAGAGCGAGAGGGGGTCAGAGCGAGAGGGGGTCAGAGCGAGAGGGGGGTCAGAGCGAGGGGGGGGTCAGAGCGAGGGGGGGTCAGAGTGAGGGGGGGTCAGAGCGAGAGGGGGTCAGAGCGAGGGGGGGTCAGAGTGAGGGGGGGGTCAGAGCGAGGGGGGGGTCAGAGCGAGGGGGGGTCAGAGCGAGGGGGGGTCAGAGTGAGGGGGGGGTCAGAGTGAGGGGGGGGGTCAGAGTGAGGGGGGGGTCAGAGCGAGGGGGGGTCAGAGCGAGGGGGGGGTCAGAGCGAGGGGGGGTCAGAGTGAGGGGGGGGTCAGAGCGAGGGGGGGGTCAGAGTGAGGGGGGGCAGAGCGAGAGGGGGGGTCAGAGCGAGGGGGGGGTCAGAGCGAGAAAGGGGGGTCAGAGCGAGAGGGGGGGGTCAGAGCGAGAGGGGGTCAGAGCGAGAGGGGGGTCAGAGCGAGGGGGTCAGAGCGAGAGGGGGTCAGAGAGAGAGGGGGGGTCAGAGCGAGAGGGGGTCAGAGCGAGGGGGGGGTCAGAGCGAGAAAGGGGGGTCAGAGCGAGAGGGGGTCAGAGCGAGAGGGGGGTCAGAGCGAGAGGGTCAGAGCGAGAGGGGGGTCAGAGCGAGAGGGGGGGTCAGAGCGAGGGGGGGGTCAGAGCGAGGGGGGGGTCAGAGCGAGAGGGGGGTGTCAGAGCGAGGGGGGGTCAGAGCGAGAGGGGGTCAGAGCGAGAGGGGGTCAGAGCGAGGGGGGGTCAGAGCGAGGGGGGGGGTCAGAGCGAGGGGGGGATCAGAGTGAGGGGGGGTCAGAGCGAGAGGGGGTCAGAGCGAGAGGGGGGATCAGAGCGAGGGGGGGTCAGAGCGAGAGGGGGGGGTCAGAGCGAGGGGGGGGTCAGAGCGAGAGGGGGGTCAGAGCGAGAGGGGGGGTCAGAGCGAGGGGGGGTCAGAGCGAGAGGGGGTCAGAGCGAGGGGGTCAGAGCGAGAGGGGGGGCAGAGCGAGGGGGGTCAGAGCGAGGGGGGGTCAGAGCGAGAGGGGGTCAGAGCGAGGGGGGGTCAGAGCGAGAGGGGGTCAGAGCGAGAGGGGGTCAGAGCGAGAGGGGGTCAGAGCGAGAGGGGGGTCAGAGCGAGGGGGGGGTCAGAGCGAGGGGGGGGTCAGAGCGAGAGGGGGTCAGAGCGAGAGGGGGTCAGAGCGAGAGGGGGTCAGAGCGAGAGGGGGGGTCAGAGCGAGAGGGGGGTCAGAGCGAGGGGGTCAGAGCGAGAGGGGGGGTCAGAGCGAGAGGGGGGTCAGAGCGAGGGGGTCAGAGCGAGAGGGGGTCAGAGTGAGAGGGGATCAGAGCGAGGGGGGGTCAGAGCGAGGGGGGGGTCAGAGCGAGAGGGGGAGTCAGAGCGAGGGGGGGGTCAGAGCGAGAGGGGGGGTCAGAGCGAGAGGGGGGTCAGAGTGAGAGGGGATCAGAGCGAGGGGGGGTCAGTGCGAGGGGGGGGTCAGAGTGAGGGGGGGTCAGACAGAGGGGGGGTCAGAGCGAGAGGGGGTCAGAGCGAGAGGGGGGTCAGAGCGAGGGGGGGTCAGAGCGAGGGGGGGTCAGAGCGAGGGGGTCAGAGCGAGGGGGGGGTCAGAGCGAGAGGGGGGTCAGAGCGAGACGGGGGTCAGAGCGAGGGGGGGTCAGAGCAAGGAGGGGTCAGAGCGAGGGGGTCAGAGCGAGGGGGGGGTCAGAGCGAGAGGGGGGTCAGAGCGAGAGGGGGGTCAGAGCGAGGGGGGGGTCAGAGCGAGGGGGGGGTCAGAGCGAGGGGGGGGTCAGAGCGAGAGGGGGGGTCAGAGCGAGAGGGGGGGTCAGAGCGAGAGGGGGGTCAGAGCGAGAGGGGGGTCAGAGCGAGGGGGGGGGGTCAGAGCGAGAGGGTCAGAGTGAGGGGGGGTCAGAGCGAGAGGGGGGGTCAGAGCGAGGGGGGGGTCAGAGCGAGGGGGGGGTCAGAGCGAGAGGGGGGGTCAGAGCGAGGGGGGGGCAGAGCGAGAGGGGGTCAGAGCGAGAGGGGGGGTCAGAGCGAGAGGGGGGGTCAGAGCGAGAGGGGGGTCAGAGCGAGGGGGTGTCAGAGCGAGGGGGGGTCAGAGCGAGAGGGGGGTCAGAGCGAGAGGGGGGTCAGAGCGAGAGGGGGGTCAGAGCGAGGGGGGGTCAGAGCGAGGGGGGGGTCAGAGCGAGGGGGGGCAGAGCGAGAGGGGGGTCAGAGCGAGAGGGGGGTCAGAGCGAGAGGGGGGTCAGAGCGAGGGGGGGCAGAGCGAGGGGGGGAGTCAGAGCGAGGGGGGGTCAGAGCGAGAGGGGGGTCAGAGCGAGGGGGGGGTCAGAGCGAGAGGGGGGTCAGAGCGAGGGGGGGTCAGAGCGAGAGGAGGGGTCAGAGCGAGAGGAGGGGTCAGAGCGAGGGGGGGGTCAGAGCGAGAGGGGGGTCAGAGCGAGGGGGGGTCAGAGCGAGAGGAGGGGTCAGAGCGAGAGGAGGGGTCAGAGCGAGGGGGGGGTCAGAGCGAGAGGGGGGTCAGAGCGAGGGGGGGTCAGAGCGAGAGGGGGGGTCAGAGCGAGGGGGGGGCAGAGCGAGAGGGGGTCAGAGCGAGAGGGTCAGAGTGAGGGGGGGTCAGAGCGAGGGGGGGGGTCAGAGCGAGAGGAGGGGTCAGAGCGAGAGGGGGGTCAGAGCGAGAGGGGGGTCAGAGCGAGAGGGGGTCAGAGCGAGAGGGGGTCAGAGCGAGGGGGGGGTCAGAGCGAGGGGGGGGTCAGAGCGAGGGGGGGCAGAGCGAGAGGGGGGTCAGAGCGAGAGGGGGGTCAGAGCGAGAGGGGGGTCAGAGCGAGGGGGGGCAGAGCGAGGGGGGGAGTCAGAGCGAGGGGGGGTCAGAGCGAGAGGGGGGTCAGAGCGAGGGGGGGGTCAGAGCGAGAGGGGGGTCAGAGCGAGGGGGGGTCAGAGCGAGAGGAGGGGTCAGAGCGAGAGGAGGGGTCAGAGCGAGAGGGGGTCAGAGCGAGGGGGGGGGTCAGAGCGAGGGGGGGCAGAGCGAGAGGGGGGTCAGAGCGAGAGGGGGGTCAGAGCGAGAGGGGGGTCAGAGCGAGGGGGGGCAGAGCGAGGGGGGGAGTCAGAGCGAGGGGGGGTCAGAGCGAGAGGGGGGTCAGAGCGAGGGGGGGGTCAGAGCGAGAGGGGGGTCAGAGCGAGGGGGGGTCAGAGCGAGAGGAGGGGTCAGAGCGAGAGGAGGGGTCAGAGCGAGAGGGGGTCAGAGCGAGGGGGGGGGTCAGAGCGAGGGGGGGGTCAGAGCGAGAGGGGGTCAGAGCGAGGGGGGGGTCAGAGCGAGGGGGGGGTCAGAGCGAGGGGGGGGTCAGAGCGAGAGGGGGGTCAGAGCGAGGGGGGGTCAGAGCGAGGGGGGGGTCAGAGCGAGAGGGGGTCAGAGCGAGAGGGGGGGTCAGAGCGAGAGGGGGGGTCAGAGCGAGAGGGGGGGTCAGAGCGAGAGGAGGGGTCAGAGCGAGAGGGGGTCAGAGCGAGAGGGGGGGTCAGAGAGAGAGGGTCAGAGCGAGAGGGGGTCAGAGCGAGAGGGGGGTCAGAGCGAGGGGGGGGTCAGAGCGAGGGGGGGTCAGAGCGAGGGGGGGTCAGAGCGAGAGGGGGTCAGAGCGAGGGGGGGTCAGAGCGAGGGGGGATCAGAGCGAGGGGGGGTCAGAGCGAGAGGGGGGGTCAGAGCGAGAGGGGGTCAGAGCGAGAGGGTCAGAGTGAGGGGGGGTCAGAGCGAGAGGGGGTCAGAGCGAGAGGGGGGGTCAGAGCGAGGGGGGGGTCAGAGCGAGAGGGGGGGTCAGAGCGAGGGGGGGGTCAGAGCGAGAGGGGGGGTCAGAGCGAGGGGGGGGTCAGAGCGAGAGGGGGGTCAGAGCGAGGGGGGGTCAGAGCGAGGGGGGGTCAGAGCGAGAGGGGGGTCAGAGCGAGGGGGGGGTCAGAGCGAGAGGGGGGTCAGAGCGAGGGGGGGGTCAGAGCGAGGGGGGGGGTCAGAGCGAGAGGGTCAGAGCGAGAGGGGGGTCAGAGCGAGGGGGGGGTCAGAGCGAGGGGGGGGGTCAGAGCGAGAGGGTCAGAGCGAGAGGGGGGCAGAGCGAGGGGGGGTCAGAGCGAGAGGGGGGGTCAGAGCGAGGGGGGGGTCAGAGCGAGAGGGGGGGTCAGAGCGAGAGGGGGTCAGAGCGAGAGGGGGGTCAGAGCGAGGGGGGGTCAGAGCGAGGGGGGGTCAGAGCGAGAGGGGGGCAGAGCGAGGGGGGGGTCAGAGCGAGGGGGGGGTCAGAGCGAGGGGGGGGTCAGAGCGAGAGGGGGGTCAGAGCGAGAGGGGGGGTCAGAGCGAGAGGGGGTCAGAGCGAGAGGGGGGTCAGAGCGAGGGGGGGGTCAGAGCGAGGGGGGGGTCAGAGCGAGAGGGGGGTCAGAGCGAGAGGGGGTCAGAGCGAGGGGGGGGTCAGAGCGAGAGGGGGTCAGAGCGAGGGGGGGGTCAGAGCGAGAGGGGGGGTCAGAGCGAGGGGGGGGTCAGAGCGAGAGGGGGTCAGAGCGAGAGGGGGGTCAGAGCGAGAGGGGGTCAGAGCGAGAGGGGGGTCAGAGCGAGGGGGGGGTCAGAGCGAGAGGGGGTCAGAGCGAGGGGGGGGGTCAGAGCGAGGGGGGGGTCAGAGCGAGAGGGGGTCAGAGCGAGGGGGGGGTCAGAGCGAGGGGGGGGTCAGAGCGAGAGGGGGGTCAGAGCGAGGGGGGGGTCAGAGCGAGGGGGGGGTCAGAGCGAGAGGGGGGTCAGAGCGAGAGGGGGGTCAGAGCGAGAGGGGGGTCAGAGCGAGGGGGGGGGTCAGAGCGAGGGGGGGGTCAGAGCGAGAGGGGGGGGTCAGAGCGAGAGGGGGGTCAGAGCGAGAGGGGGTCAGAGCGAGAGGGGGGGTCAGAGCGAGGGGGGGGTCAGAGCGAGGGGGGGTCAGAGCGAGGGGGGGGTCAGAGCGAGAGGGGGGGGTCAGAGCGAGAGGGGGGTCAGAGCGAGAGGGGGTCAGAGCGAGAGGGGGGGTCAGAGCGAGAGGGGGGGTCAGAGCGAGGGGGGGGTCAGAGCGAGGGGGGGGTCAGAGCGAGGGGGGGGTCAGAGCGAGAGGGGGTCAGAGCGAGAGGGGGTCAGAGCGAGGGGGGGGGTCAGAGCGAGAGGGGGTCAGAGCGAGGGGGAGTCAGAGCGAGAGGGGGTCAGAGCGAGGGGGTGTCAGAGCGAGGGGGGTGTCAGAGCGAGAGGGGGGGTCAGAGCGAGGGGGGGGGTCAGAGCGAGAGGGGGGGTCAGAGCGAGGGGGGGTGTCAGAGCGAGGGGGGTGTCAGAGCGAGAGGGGGGGTCAGAGCGAGGGGGGGTGTCAGAGCGAGGGGGGGTCAGAGCGAGGGGGGGGGTCAGAGCGAGAGGGGGGGTCAGAGCGAGAGGGGGTGTCAGAGCGAGGGGGGTGTCAGAGCGAGAGGGGGGGTCAGAGCGAGGGGGGGTGTCAGAGCGAGGGGGTGTCAGAGCGAGGGGGGGGTCAGAGCGAGAGGGGGTCAGAGCGAGGGGGTGTCAGAGCGAGGGGGGTGTCAGAGCGAGGGGGTGTCAGAGCGAGGGGGTGTCAGAGCGAGGGGGTGTCAGAGCGAGAGGGGGTCAGAGCGAGGGGGTGTCAGAGCGAGGGGGGTGTCAGAGCGAGAGGGGGTCAGAGCGAGGGGGAGTCAGAGCGAGAGGGGGTCAGAGCGAGGGGGTGTCAGAGCGAGGGGGGTGTCAGAGCGAGGGGGTGTCAGAGCGAGAGGGGGTCAGAGCGAGGGGGAGTCAGAGCGAGAGGGGGTCAGAGCGAGGGGGTGTCAGAGCGAGGGGGGTGTCAGAGCGAGGGGGTGTCAGAGCGAGGGGGTGTCAGAGCGAGGGGGTGTCAGAGAGAGAGGGTCAGAGCGAGGGGGGGGTCAGAGCGAGGGGGTGTCAGAGCGAGGGGGGGGCAGAGCGAGGGGGGGTCAGAGGTCAGCTGGTAGTTTTAATGTTGGCCGAATACTTGCCTCTTCCTCCAGGTCAGCACTGACCGGGTCATCCAGCTCCCTGCAGAGAGAACACACACAACAGAGTGACAGAGCGTACCCCGAAACCGGTAGTCACAGTGCGTACCCCTAAACCAGGGGTCACAGTGCGTACCCCTAAACCAGGGTCACAGAGCGTACCCCTGAACCGGGAGTCACAGAGCGTACCCCGAAACCAGGGTCACAGAGCGTACCCCTAAACTGGGGGTCACAGTGCGTACCCCTAAACCAGGATCACAGAGCGTACCCCTAAACCAGGGTCACAGAGCGTACCCCTAAACCGGGTGTCACAGAGCGTACCCCTAAACCGTGGGTCACAGTGCGTACCCCTAAACCGGGTGTCACAGAGCGTACCCCTAAACCGGGGGTCACAGTGCGTACCCCTAAACCGGGGGTCACAGTGTGTACCCCTAAACCGGGTGTCACAGAGCGTACCCCTAAACCGGGAGTCACAGTGCATACCCCTAAACCGGGAGTCACAGAGCGTACCCCTAAACCGGGTGTCACAGAGCGTACCCCTAAACCGGGGGTCACAGTTCGTACCCCTAAACCGGGAGTCACAGTGCGTACCCCTAAACCGGGGGTCACAGTGCGTACCCCTAAACCGGGGGTCACAGTGCTTACCCCTAAACCGGGAGTCACAGAGCGTACCCCGAAACCGGGAGTCACAGTGCGTACCCCGAAACCGGGGGTCACAGTGCGTAACCCTAAACCAGCGGTCACAGTGCGTACCCCTAAACCGGGGGTCACAGTGCGTACCCCGAAACCGGGAGTCACAGTGCGTACCCCTAAACCGGGGGTCACAGTGCGTACCCCTAAACCGCGGGTCACAGTGCGTACCCCTAAACCGCGGGTCACAGTGCGTACCCCTAAACCGGGGTCACAGTGCGTACCCCTAAACCGGGGTCACAGTGCGTACCCCTAAACCGGGGTCACAGTGCGTACCCCTAAACCGGGGTCACAGTGCGCACCCCTAAACCGGGGGTCACAGTGCGTACCCCTAAACCGGGGTCACAGTGCGTACCCCTAAACCGGGGGTCACAGTGTGTACCCCTAAACCGGGGGTCACAGTGCATACCCCTAAACCGGGGGTCACAGAGCGAACCCCGAAACCGGGTGTCACGGTGCGTACCCCTAAACCGGGGTCACGGTGCGTACCCCTAAACCGGGGTCTCAGTGCGTACCCCTAAACTGTGGACATGAAAGAGACTCCAGGATGGTATGTTGCCTCCCTGGTGCCAGGGTCCAGGATGTCTCCGAACGGGTAGAGGGAATCCTGAAGGGGGAGGGCAAACAGGCAGAGGTCGTTGTACATATTGGTACTAACGACATAGGCAGGAAGGGGCATGAGGTCCTGCAGCAGGAGTTCAGGGAGCTAGGCAGAAAGTTAAAAGACAGGACCTCGAGGGTTGTGATCTCGGGATTACTCCCTGTGCCACGTGCCAGTGAGGCTAGAAATAGGAAGATAGAGCAGACAAACACGTGGCTAAACAGCTGGTGTAGGAGGGAGGGTTTCCGTTATCTGGACCACTGGGAGCTCTTCCGGGGCAGGTGTGACCTGTATAAGATGGACGGGTTGCATCTAAACCGGAGAGGCATAAATATCCTGGCCGCGAGGTTTGCTAGTGTCACACGGGAGGGTTTAAACTAGTATGGCAGGGGGGTGGGCGCGGGAGCAATAGGTCAGAAGGTGAGAGCATTGAGGGAGAACTAGGGAATAGGGACAGTGTGGCTCTGAGGCAGAGCAGACGGGGAGAAGTTGCTGAACACAGCGGGTCTGGTGGCCTGAAGTGCATATGTTTTAATGCAAGGAGCATTACGGGTAAGGCAGATGAACTTAGAGCTTGGATTACTACTTGGAACTATGATGTTGTTGCCATTACAGAGACCTGGTTGAGGGAAGGGCAGGATTGGCAGCTAAACGTTCCAGGATTTAGATGTTTCAGGCGGGATAGAGGGGGATGTAAAAGGGGAGGCGGAGTTGCGCTACTTGTTCGGGAGAATATCACAGCTATACTGCGAGAGGACACCTCAGAGGGCAGTGAGGCTATATGGGTAGAGATCAGGAATAAGAAGGGTGCAGTCACAATGTTGGGGGTATACTACAGGCCTCCCAACAGCCAGCGGGAGATAGAGGAGCAGATAGGTAGACAGATTTTGGAAAAGAGTAAAAACAACAGGGTTGTGGTGATGGGAGACTTCAACTTCCCCAATATTGACTGGGACTCACTTAGTGCCAGGGGCTTAGACGGGGCGGAGTTTGTAAGGAGCATCCAGGAGGGCTTCTTAAAACAATATGTAAACAGTCCAACTAGGGAAGGGGCGGTACTGGACCTGGTATTGGGGAATGAGCCCGGCCAGGTGGTAGATGTTTCAGTAGGGGAGCATTTCGGTAACAGTGACCACAATTCAGTAAGTTTTAAAGTACTGGTGGACAAGGATAAGAGTGGTCCGAGGATGAATGTGCTAAATTGGGGGAAGGCTAATTATAACAATATTAGGCGGGAACTGAAGAACATAGATTGGGGGCGGATGTTTGAGGGCAAATCAACATCTGACATGTGGGAGGCTTTCAAGTGTCAGTTGAAAGGAATACAGGACAGGCATGTTCCTGTGAGGAAGAAAGATAAATACGGCAATTTTCGGGAACCTTGGATGACGAGTGATATTGTAGGCCTCGTCAAAAAGAAAAAGGAGGCATTTGTCAGGGCTAAAAGGCTGGGAACAGACGAAGCCTGTGTGGCATATAAGGAAAGTAGGAAGGAACTTAAGCAAGGAGTCAGGAGGGCTAGAAGGGGTCATGAAAAGTCATTGGCAAATAGGGTTAAGGAAAATCCCAAGGCTTTTTACACGTACATAAAAAGCAAGAGGGTAGCCAGGGAAAGGGTTGGCCCACTGAAGGATAGGCAAGGGAATCTATGTGTGGAGCCAGAGGAAATGGGCGAGGTACTAAATGAATACTTTGCATCAGTATTCACCAAAGAGAAGGAATTGGTAGATGTTGAGTCTGGAGAAGGGGGTGTAGATAGCCTGGGTCACATTGTGATCCAAAAAGACGAGGTGTTGGGTGTCTTAAAAAATATTAAGGTAGATAAGTCCCCAGGGCCTGATGGGATCTACCCCAGAATACTGAAGGAGGCTGGAGAGGAAATTGCTGAGGCCTTGACAGAAATCTTTGGATCCTCGCTGTCTTCAGGGGATGTCCCGGAGGACTGGAGAATAGCCAATGTTGTTCCTCTGTTTAAGAAGGGTAGCAAGGATAATCCCGGGAACTACAGGCCGGTGAGCCTTACTTCAGTGGTAGGGAAATTACTGGAGAGAATTCTTCGAGACAGGATCTACTCCCATTTGGAAGCAAATGGACGTATTAGTGAGAGGCAGCACGGTTTTGTGAAGGGGAGGTCGTGTCTCACTAACTTGATAGAGTTTTTCGAGGAGGTCACTAAGATGATTGATGCAGGTAGGGCAGTAGATGTTGTCTATATGGACTTCAGTAAGGCCTTTGACAAGGTCCCTCATGGTAGACTAGTACAAAAGGTGAAGTCACACGGGATCAGGGGTGAACTGGCAAGGTGGATACAGAACTGGCTAGGCCATAGAAGGCAGAGGGTAGCAATGGAGGGATGCTTTTCTAATTGGAGGGCTGTGACCAGTGGTGTTCCACAGGGATCAGTGTTGGGACCTTTGCTGTTTGTAGTATATATAAATGATTTGGAGGAAAATGTAACTGGTCTGATTAGTAAGTTTGCAGACGACACAAAGGTTGGTGGAATTGCGGATAGCGATGAGGACTGTCAGAGGATACAGCAGGATTTAGATTGTCTGGAGACTTGGGCGGAGAGATGGCAGATGGAGTTTAATCCGGACAAATGTGAGGTAATGCATTTTGGAAGGTCTAATGCAGGTAGGGAATATACAGTGAATGGTAGAACCCTCAAGAGTATTGAAAGTCAAAGAGATCTAGGAGTACAGGTCCACAGGTCATTGAAAGGGGCAACACAGGTGGAGAAGGTAGTCAAGAAGGCATACGGCATGCTTGCCTTCATTGGCCGGGGCATTGAGTATAAGAATTGGCAAGTCATGTTGCAGCTGTATAGAACCTTAGTTAGGCCACACTTGGAGTATAGTGTTCAATTCTGGTCGCCACACTACCAGAAGGATGTGGAGGCTTTAGAGAGGGTGCAGAAGAGATTTACCAGAATGTTGCCTGGTATGGAGGGCATAAGCTATGAGGAGCGATTGAATAAACTCGGTTTGTTCTCACTGGAACGAAGGAGGTTGAGGGGCGACCTGATACAGGTATACAAAATTATGAGGGGCATAGACAGAGTGGATAGTCAGAGGCTTTTCCCCAGGGTAGAGGGGTCAATTACTAGGGGGCATAGGTTTAAGGTGAGAGGGGCAAGGTTTAGAGTAGATGTACGAGGCAAGTTTTTTACGCAGAGGGTAGTGGGTGCCTGGAACTCACTACCGGAGGAGGTAGTGGAAGCAGGGACGATAGGGACATTTAAGGGGCATCTTGACAAATATATGAATAGGATGGGAATAGAAGGATACGGACCCAGGAAGAGTAGAAGATTGTAGTTTAGTCGGACAGTATGGTCGGCACGGGCTTGGAGGGCCGAAGGGCCTGTTCCTGTGCTGTACATTTCTTTGTTCTTTGTTCTAAACCGGGGTCACAGTGCGTACCCCTAAACCGGGGTCACAGTGCGTACCCCTAAACCGGGGTCACAGTGCGTGCCCCTAAACAGGGGGTCACAGTGCGTACCCCTAAAATGGGGTCACAGTGCGTACCCCGAAACCGGGGGTCACAGTGCGTACCCCTAAACCGGGGGTCACAGTGCGTACCCCTAAACCGGGGGTCACAGTGCGTACCCCTAAACCGGGAGTCACAGTGCGTACCCCTAAACCGGGGGTCATAGTGCATACCCCTAAACCGGGGGTCACAGTGCGTACCCCTAAACCGGGGCCACAGTGCGTACCCCGAAACCGGGGATCACAGTGCGTACCCCTAAACCGGGGTCACAGTGCGTACCCCTAAACCGGGGTCGCAGTGCGTACCCCTAAACCGGGGTCACAGTGCGTACCCCTAAACGGGGGTCACAGTGCATACCACGAAACCGGGGGTCACAGTGCGTACCCCTAAACCGGGGCCACAGTGCGTAACCCTAAACCGGAGTCACAGTGCGTACCCCTAAACCTGGGTGTCACAGTGCGTACCCCTAAACCGTGGGTCACAGTGCGTACCCCTAAACCGGGGGTCACAGTGCGTACTCCTAAACCGGGGGGTCACAGTGCATACACCCCCTAAACTGGGGGTCACAGTGCGTACCCCTAAACCGGGGGTCACAGTGCGTACACCCCCTAAACTGGGCTTCACAGTCCATACACCCCCTAAACTGTGTGTCACTGTCCGTAAACCCCCTAAACTGTGGGTCACAGTCCGTACACCCCCTAAACTGGGCTTCACAGTCCATACACCCCCTAAACTGGGGGGCACAGCCCGTACACACCCTAAACTGGGGTTCACAGCCCGTACACCCCCTAAACTGGGGGTCACTGTCCGTACACCCCCTAAACTGGGGGTCACAGCCCGTACACCCCCTAAATTGGGGGTCACAGCCCCTACACCCCCTAAACTGGGGGGCACAGCCCGTACACCCCCCTAAACTGGGGGTCACAGCCCGTACACCCCCTAAAACTGGGGGTCACAGCCCATACACCCCTCTAAACTGGGGTTCACAGTCGGTACACCCCCTAAACTGGGGTTCACAGTCCGTACACCCCCCTAAACTGGGGTTCACAGCACATACGCCCCCTAAACTGTGGGTCACAGCACATACGCCCCCTAAACTGGGGGACACAGTGCGTACCCCTAAACCGGGGGTCACAGTGCGTACACCCCCTAAACTGGTCACAGCCCGTACACGCCCCTAAACTGGGGTTCACAGCCCGTACACACCCTAAACTGGGGTTCACAGCCCGTACACACCCTAAACTGGGGTTCACAGTCCGTACACCCCCTAAACTGGGGGTCACAGTCCATACACCCCCTAAACTGTGTGTCACTGTCCGTAAACCCCCTAAACTGTGGGTCACAGTCCGTACACCCCCTAAACTGGGGTTCACCGTCCATACACCCCCTAAACTGGGGCTCACAGCCCGTTCACCTCCTAAACTGGGGGTCACTGTCCGTACACCCCCTAATCTGGGGGTCACAGCCCGTACACCCCCTAAACTGGGGTTCACAGCCCCTACACCCCCTAAACTGGGAGGCACAGCCCGTACACCCCCTAAACTGGGGGTCACAGCCCCTACACTGGGGGTCACAGTCCGTACACCCCCTGAACTGTGGGTCACAGCCCCTACACTGGGGGTCACAGTCCGTACACCCGCTGAACTGGGGGTCACAGCCCGTACACCCCCTAAAACTGGGGGTCAAAGCCCATACACCCCCCTAAACTGGGGTTCACAGTCGGTACACCCTCTAAACTGGGAGTCACAGCCCATACACCCCCCTAAACTGGGGTTCACAGCCTGTACACCCCCTAAACAGGGGTTCACAGCCCGTACACCCCCTAAACTGGGGGTCACAGCACATACGCCCCCTAAACTGGGGTTCACAGTCCGTACACCCCCCTAAACTGGGGGTCACAGTCCGTGCACCCCCTAAACTGGGGCTCACAGTCCGTACACCCCCTGAACTGGGGGTCACAGCCCATACACCCCCTAAACTGGGGTTCACAGTTCGTACACCCCCCTAAACTGGGGTTCACAGCACATACGCCCCCTAAACTGGGGGTCACAGTGCGTACCCCTAAACCGGGGGTCACAGTGCGTACACCTCCTAAACTGGGGGTCACAGCCCATACACCCCCTAAACTGGGGGTCACAGCCCGTACACGCCCCTAAACTGGGGTTCACAGCCCATACACCCCCTAAACTGGGGGTCACAGCCCGTACACACCCTAAACTGGGGTTCACAGTCCATACACCCCCTTAACTGTGTGTCACTGTCCGTAAACCCCCTAAACTGTGGGTCACAGTCCGTACACCCCCTAAACTGGGGTTCACAGTCCATACACCCCCTAAACTGGGGGTCACAGCCCGTACACCCCCTAAACTGGGGCTCACAGCCCGTTCACCTCCTAAACTGGGGGTCACAGTCCGTACACCCCCTAAACTGGGGGTCACTGTCCGTACACCGCCTAAACTGGGGTTCACAGTGCGTACACCCCCTAAACTGGGGGTCACAGTCCATACACCCCCTAAACTGTGTGTCACTGTCCGTAAACCCCCTAAACTGTGGGTCACAGTCCGTACACCCCCTAAACTGGGGTTCACAGTCCATACACCCCCTAAACTGGGGCTCACAGCCCGTTCACCTCCTAAACTGGGGGTCACTGTCCGTACACCCCCTAATCTGGGGGTCACAGCCCGTACACCCCCTAAACTGGGGTTCACAGCCCCTACACCCCCTAAACTGGGAGGCACAGCCCGTACACCCCCTAAACTGGGGGTCACAGCCCCTACACTGGGGGTCACAGTCCGTACACCCCCTGAACTGTGGGTCACAGACCCTACACTGGGGGTCACAGTCCGTACACCCGCTGAACTGGGGGTCACAGCCCGTACACCCCCTAAAACTGGGGGTCAAAGCCCATACACCCCCCTAAACTGGGGTTCACAGTCGGTACACCCTCTAAACTGGGGGTCACAGCCCATACACCCCCCTAAACTGGGGTTCACAGCCTGTACACCCCCTAAACTGGGGTTCACAGCCCGTACACCCCCTAAACTGTGTGTCACTGTCCGTAAACCCCCTAAACTGTGGGTCACAGTCCGTACACCCCCTAAACTGGGGTTCACAGTCCATACACCCCCTAAACTGGGGCTCACAGCCCGTTCACCTCCTAAACTGGGGGTCACTGTCCGTACACCCCCTAATCTGGGGGTCACAGCCCGTACACCCCCTAAACTGGGGTTCACAGCCCCTACACCCCCTAAACTGGGAGGCACAGCCCGTACACCCCCTAAACTGGGGGTCACAGCCCCTACACTGGGGGTCACAGTCCGTACACCCCCTGAACTGTGGGTCACAGCCCCTACACTGGGGGTCACAGTCCGTACACCCGCTGAACTGGGGGTCACAGCCCGTACACCCCCTAAAACTGGGGGTCAAAGCCCATACACCCCCCTAAACTGGGGTTCACAGTCGGTACACCCTCTAAACTGGGGGTCACAGCCCATACACCCCCCTAAACTGGGGTTCACAGCCTGTACACCCCCTAAACTGGGGTTCACAGCCCGTACACCCCCTAAACTGGGGGTCACAGCACATACGCCCCCTAAACTGGGGTTCACAGTCCGTACACCCCCCTAAACTGGGGGTCACAGTCCGTGCACCCCCTAAACTGGGGCTCACAGTCCGTACACCCCCTGAACTGGGGGTCACAGCCCATACACTCCCTAAACTGGGGTTCACAGTTCGTACACCCCCCTAAACTGGGGTTCACAGCACATACGCCCCCTAAACTGGGGGTCACAGTGCGTACCCCTAAACCGGGGGTCACAGTGCGTACACCTCCTAAACTGGGGGTCACAGCCCATACACCCCCTAAACTGGGGGTCACAGCCCGTACACGCCCCTAAACTGGGGTTCACAGCCCATACACCCCCTAAACTGGGGGTCACAGCCCGTACACACCCTAAACTGGGGTTCACAGTCCATACACCCCCTTAACTGTGTGTCACTGTCCGTAAACCCCCTAAACTGTGGGTCACAGTCCGTACACCCCCTAAACTGGGGTTCACAGTCCATACACCCCCTAAACTGGGGGTCACAGCCCGTACACCCCCTAAACTGGGGCTCACAGCCCGTTCACCTCCTAAACTGGGGGTCACAGTCCGTACACCCCCTAAACTGGGGGTCACTGTCCGTACACCCCCTAAACTGGGGTTCACAGTGCGTACACCCCCTAAACTGGGGGTCACAGTCCATACACCCCCTAAACTGTGTGTCACTGTCCGTAAACCCCCTAAACTGTGGGTCACAGTCCGTACACCCCCTAAACTGGGGTTCACAGTCCATACACCCCCTAAACTGGGGCTCACAGTCCGTTCACCTCCTAAACTGGGGGTCACTGTCCGTACACCCCCTAATCTGGGGGTCACAGCCCGTACACCCCCTAAACTGGGGTTCACAGCCCCTACACCCCCTAAACTGGGAGGCACAGCCCGTACACCCCCTAAACTGGGGGTCACAGCCCCTACACTGGGGGTCACAGTCCGTACACCCCCTGAACTGTGGGTCACAGACCCTACACTGGGGGTCACAGTCCGTACACCCGCTGAACTGGGGGTCACAGCCCGTACACCCCCTAAAACTGGGGGTCAAAGCCCATACACCCCCCTAAACTGGGGTTCACAGTCGGTACACCCTCTAAACTGGGGGTCACAGCCCATACACCCCCCTAAACTGGGGTTCACAGCCTGTACACTCCCTAAACTGGGGTTCACAGCCCGTACACCCCCTAAACTGGGGGTCACAGCACATATGCCCCCTAAACTGGGGTTCACAGTCCGTACACCCCCCTAAACTGGGGGCCACAGTCCGTGCACCCCCTAAACTGGGGCTCACAGTCCGTACACCCCCTGAACTGGGGGTCACAGCCCATACACCCCCTAAACTGGGGTTCACAGTTCGTACACCCCCCTAAACTGGGGTTCACAGCACATACGCCCCCTAAACTGGGGGTCACAGTGCGTACCCCTAAACCGGGGGTCACAGTGCGTACACCTCCTAAACTGGGGGTCACAGCCCATACACCCCCTAAACTGGGGGTCACAGCCCGTACACGCCCCTAAACTGGGGTTCACAGCCCATACACCCCCTAAACTGGGGGTCACAGCCCGTACACACCCTAAACTGGGGTTCACAGTCCATACACCCCCTTAAATGTGTGTCACTGTCCGTAAACCCCCTAAACTGTGGGTCACAGTCCGTACACCCCCTAAACTGGGGTTCACAGTCCATACACCCCCTAAACTGGGGGTCACAGCCCGTACACCCCCTAAACTGGGGCTCACAGCCCGTTCACCTCCTAAACTGGGGGTCACAGTCCGTACACCCCCTAAACTGGGGGTCACTGTCCGTACACCCCCTAAACTGGGGCTCACAGTCCGTACACCCCCTGAACTGGGGGTCACAGTCCGTACACCCCCTAAACTGGGGGTCACTGTCCGTACACCCCCTGAACTGGGGCGCACAGTCCGTACACCACCTGAACTGGGGGTCACTGTCCGTACACCCCCTAAACTGGGGCTCACAGTCCGTACACCCCCTGAACTGGGGGTCACAGTCTGTACACCCCCTAAACTGGGGGTCACAGCCCGTACACCCCCTAAACTGGGGTTCACAGCCCGTACACCCCCTAAACTGGGAGGCACAGCCCGTACACCCCCTAAACTGGGGGTCACAGCCCGTACACACCCTAAACTGGGGTTCACAGTCCATACACCCCCTTAAATGTGTGTCACTGTCCGTAAACCCCCTAAACTGTGGGTCACAGTCCGTACACCCCCTAAACTGGGGTTCACAGTCCATACACCCCCTAAACTGGGGGTCACAGCCCGTACACCCCCTAAACTGGGGCTCACAGCCCGTTCACCTCCTAAACTGGGGGTCACAGTCCGTACACCCCCTAAACTGGGGGTCACTGTCCGTACACCCCCTAAACTGGGGCTCACAGTCCGTACACCCCCTGAACTGGGGGTCACAGTCCGTACACCCCCTAAACTGGGGGTCACTGTCCGTACACCCCCTGAACTGGGGCGCACAGTCCGTACACCACCTGAACTGGGGGTCACTGTCCGTACACCCCCTAAACTGGGGCTCACAGTCCGTACACCCCCTGAACTGGGGGTCACAGTCTGTACACCCCCTAAACTGGGGGTCACAGCCCGTACACCCCCTAAACTGGGGTTCACAGCCCGTACACCCCCTAAACTGGGAGGCACAGCCCGTACACCCCCTAAACTGGGGGTCACAGCCCCTACACTGGGGGTCACAGTCCGTACACCCCCTGAACTGTGGGTCACACTCCGTACACCCCCTAAACTGGGGTTCACAGTCGGTACACCCTCTAAACTGGGGGTCACAGTTCGTACACCCCCCTAAACTGGGGTTCACAGCCCGTACACCCACTAAACTGGGGGTCACAGCACATACGCCCCCTAAACTGGGGTTCACAGTCCGTACACCCCCCTAAACTGGGGGTCACAGTCCGTGCACCCCCTAAACTGTGGGTCACAGCCCGTAAACCCCCTAAACTGGGGGTCACAGCCCCTACACCCTCCCAAACCCAGCGTTCACAGTCCATACACCACCTAAACGGGATCACAGCCCGTACACCCCCCAACTGGGGGTCACAGACCCCCCAAACTGGGGTTCACAGTCCGTACACCCCCCAAAACGGGGTCACAGCCCGTACACCCCCCCAAAACCGGTGTTCACAGTCCATATTCCACCCCCCTAAACTGGGGCTCACAGTCCATACACCACCTAAACGGGGTCACAGCCCGTACACCCCCCAAAACTGGGGCTCAAAGCCCATACATCCCCCTAAACTGGGGCTCAAAGCCCATACATCCCCCTAAATGGGGTCACAGCCCGTACACCCCCTAAACTGGGGCTCACAGCCCGTACACCCCCTAAACTGGGGTTCACAGCCCATACATCCCCCTAAACTGGGGCTCACAGCCCATACACCCCCTAAACTGGGGGTCACAGCCCGTACTCCCTCTAAACTGGGCGTCACAGCCCGTACACCCCCCTAAACTGGGGTTCACAGCCCGTACACCCCCCAAACTGGGGCTCAAAGCCCATACATCCCCCTAAACTGGGGCTCACAGCCCATACACCCACTAAACTGGGGTTCACCACCCCTACACCCCCTAAACTGAGGGTCACAGCCCGTACACCCCCTAAACTGGGGCTCAAAGCCCGTACACCCCCTAAACTGGGGGTCACTGTCCGTACACCCCCTAAACTGGGGCTCAAAGCCCGTACACCCCCTAAACTGGGGGTCACAGCCCGTACACCCCCCGAAACTGGGGTTCACAGCCCGTACACTCCCTAAACTGGGGTTCACAGCCCATACACCCTCTAAACTGGGGTTCACAGCCCGTACACCCCCTAAACTGGGGTTCACAGTCCGTCCACCCTCTAAACTGGGGTTCACAGTCCGTACACCCCCTAAACTGGGGGTCACAGCCCGTACACCCCCTAAACTGGGGTTCACAGTCCGTACACACTCTAAACGGGGGCTCACAGCCCGTACACCCTCTAAACTGGGGTTCACAGTCCGTACACCCTCTAAACTGGGGTTCACAGTCCGTACACCCCCTAAACTGGGGTTCACAGCCCATACACCCTCTAAACTGGGGTTCACAGTCCGTACACCCCCTAAACTGGGGTTCACAGCCCGTACACCCTCTAAACTGGGGGTCACAGCCCACACACCCCCCTAAACTGGGGGTCACAGCCCACACACCCCCTCAACTGGGGCTCACAGCCCATACACCCCCCTAAACTGGGGCTCACAGCCCATACACCCCCTAAACTGGGGCTCACAGCCCATACACCCCCTAAACTGGGGTTCACAGTCCGTACACCCCCTAAACTGGGGGTCACAGTCCGTACACCCCCTAAACCGGGGGTCACAGCCCGTACACCCCCCTAAACTGGGGGTCACAGTCCGTACACCCCCTAAACCGGGGGTCGCAGCCCGTACACCCCCCTAAACTGGGGGTCACAGCCCACACACCCCCTCAACTGGGGCTCACAGCCCATACACCCCCCTAAACTGGGGCTCACAGCCCATACACCCCCTAAACTGGGGCTCACAGCCCATACACCCCCCTAAACTGGGGCTCACAGCCCATACACCCCCTAAACTGGGGCTCACAGCCCGTACACCCCCCTAAACTGGGGGTCACAGCCCGTACACCCCCTAAACTGGGGCTCACAGCCCCTACACCCCCTAAACTGGGGGTCACAGCCCGTACACCCCCTAAACTGGGGCTCACAGCCCATACACCCCCTAAACCGGGGGTCACAGCCCGTACACCCCCTAAACTGGGGCTCACAGCCCATACACCCCCCTAAACTGGGGCTCACAGCCCGTACACCCCCTAAACTGGGGGTCACAGCCCGTACACCCCCTAAACTGGGGTTCACAGTCCGTACACCCCCTAAACTGGGGTTCACAGCCCATACATCCCCCTAAACTGGGGCTCACAGCCCGTACACCCCCGAAACTGGGGGTCACAGCCCATACACCCCCTAAACTGGAGTTCACAGTCCGTACACCCCCCTAAACTGGGGTTCACAGTCCGTACACCCCCCTAAACTGGGGTTCACAGCCCGTACACCCCCTAAACTGGGGTCACAGCCCATACACCCCCTAAACTGGGGGTCACAGCCCGTACACCCCCTAAACTGGGGTTCACAGCCCGTACACCCCCTAAACTGGGGTTCACAGCCCGTACACCCCCCAAACTGGGGGTCACAGCCCATACACCCCCTAAACTGGGGCTCACAGCCCGTACACTCCCTAAACTGGGGTTCACAGCCCGTACACCCCCTAAACTGGGGGTCACAGCCCATACACCCCCTAAACTGGGGGTCACAGCCCGTACACCCCCTAAACTGGGGGTCACAGCCCGTACACCCCCTAAACTGGGGTTCACAGCCCGTACACCCCCTAAACTGGGGCTCACAGCCCGTACACTCCCTAAACTGGGGTTCACAGCCCGTACACCCCCTAAACTGTGGGTCACAGTCCGTACACCCCCTAAACTGGGGTTCACAGCCCGTACACCCCCCTAAACTGTGGTTCACAGCCCGTACACCCCCTAAACTGGGGGTCACAGTCCGTACACCCCCTAAACTGGGGGTCACAGCCCATATACCCCCTAAACTGGGGTTCACAGCCCGTACACTCCACAAAATTGGGGTTCACAGTCCATACACCCCCTAAACTGTGGGTCACAGCCCGTACACCCCCCAAAATTGGGGTTCACAGCCCATACACCCCCCAAAACGGGTTCACAGCCCGTACACCCCCTAAACTGTGGTTCACAGCCCGTACACCCCCTAAACTGGGGCTCACAGCCCGTACACCCCCCTAAACTGGGGGTCACAGTCCATACACCCCCTAAACTGGGGCTCACAGCCCGTACACCCCCCTAAACTGGGGGTCACAGCCCATACACCCCCTAAACTGGGGTTCACATTCCTTACACCCCCTAAACTGTGGGTTACAGTCCGTACACCCTCTAAACTGGGGCTCACAGCCCGTACACCCCCCTAAACTGGGGGTCACAGCCCATACACCCCCTGAACTGGGGCTCACAGCCCATACACCCCCCAAACTGGTGCTCACAGCCCATACACCCTCCCAAACCCAGCCTTCACAGTCCATACACCCCCTAAACTGGGGCTCACAGCCCATACATCCCCCTAAACTGGGGTTCACAGCCCATACACCCCCTAAACTGGGGCTCACAGCCCATACATCCCCCTAAACTGGGGCTCACAGCCCATACATCCCCCTAAACTGGGGTTCACAGCCCATACACCCCCTAAACTGGGGCTCACAGCCCATACATCCCCCTAAACTGGGGCTCACAGCCCATACACCCCCTAAACTGGGGCTCACAGCCCATACATCCCCCTAAACTGGGGCTCACAGCCCATCCACCCCCTAAACCGGGGGTCACAGTCCGTACACCCCCTAAACTGGGGCTCACAACCCATACACCCCCTAAACCGGGGGTCACAGCCCGTACACCCCCTAAACTGGGGCTCACAGCCGGTACACCCCCTAAACTGGGGCTCACAGCCCATCCACCCCCTAAACTGGGGGTGACAGCCCGTACACCCCCAAAACTGGGGCTCACAGCCCATACATCCCCCTAAACTGGGGCTCACAGCCCATACACCCCCTAAACTGGGGCTCACAACCCATACACCCCCTAAACCGGGGGTCACAGCCCGTACACCCCCTAAACTGGGGCTCACAGCCCGTACACCCCCCTAAACTGGGGGTCACAGCCCGTACACCCCCTAAACTGGGGCTCACAGCCCGTACACCCCCTAAACTGTGGCTCACAGCCGGTACACCCCCTAAACTGGGGCTCACAGCCCGTACACCCCCCCTAAACTGGGGCTCACCGCTCATACACCCCCTAAACTGGGGTTCACAGCCCGTACACCCCCTAAACTGGGGGTCTCAGCCAGTACACTCCCTAAACTGGGGTTCACAGCCCGTACACTCCCCAAAATTGGGGTTCACAGTCCGTACACCCCCTAAACTGTGGGTCACAGCCCGTACACCCCCCAAAATTGGGGTTCACAGCCCGTACACCCCCTAAACTGTGGTTCACAGCCCGTACACCCCCTAAACTGGGGTTCACAGCCCGTACACCCCCTAAACTGGGGTTCACAGCCCGTACACCCCCTAAACTGTGGTTCACAGCCCGTACACCCCCTAAACTGGGGGTCACAGCCCATACACCCCCCAAGCCGGGTTCACAGCCCGTACACCCCCTAAACTGTGGTTCACAGCCCGTACACCCCCCTAAACTGGGGGTCACAGTCCATACACCCCCTAAACTGGGGCTCACAGCCCGTACACCCACTAAACTGGGGGTCACAGCCCGTACACCCCCTAAACTGTGTGTCACTGTCCGTACACCCCCCTAAACTGGGGTTCACAGTCCATACACCCCCTAAACTGGGGCTCACAGTCCATACACCCCCCTAAACTGGGGTTCACAGTCCATACACCCCCTAAACTGGGGCTCACAGCCCGTACACCCCCCTAAACTGGGGGTCACAGTCCATACACCCCCTAAACTGGGGCTCACAGCCCATACACCCCCTAAACTGGGGCTCACAGCCCATACACCCCCCTAAACTGGGGGTCACAGCCCATACACACCCTAAACTGGGGCTCACAGCCCGTACACCCCCTAAACTGGGGTTCACAGTCCGTACACCCCCTGAACTGGGGGTCACAGTCTGTACACCCCCTAAACTGGGGTTCACAGCCTGTACACTCCCCAAAATTGGGGTTCACAGTCCGTACACCCCCTAAACTGTGGGTCACAGCCCGTACACCCCCCAAAATTGGGGTTCACAGCCCATACACCCCCCAAAACGGGTTCACAGCCCGTACACCCCCTAAACTGTGGTTCACAGCCCGTACACCCCCCTAAACTGGGGGTCACAGTCCATACACCCCCTAAACTGGGGGTTACAGTCCGTACACCCCCTAAACTGGGGCTCACAGTCTGTACACCCCCTAAACTGGGGCTCACAGCCCGTACACCCCCTAAACTGGGGGTTACAGTCCGTACACCCCCTAAACTGGGGCTCACAGCCCGTACACCCCCTAAACTGGGGGTCACAGCCCATACACCCCCTAAACTGGGGCTCACAGCCCGTACACCCCCCTAAACTGGGGGTCACAGCCCATACACCCCCTAAACTGTGGTTCACAGTCCGTACACCCCCTAAACTGTGGGTCACAGCCCGTACACCCCCCAAAACGGGTTCACAGCCCGTACACCCCCTAAACTGGGGCTCACAGCCCGTACACCCCCTAAACTGGGGTTCACAGCCCGTACACCCCCCTAAACTGGGGGTCACAGTCTGTACACCCCCTAAACTGGGGTTCACAGCCCGTACACCCCCTAAACTGGGGGTTACAGTCCGTACACCCCCTAAACTGGGGCTCACAGCCCGTACACCCCCCTAAACTGGGGGTCACAGCCCATACACCCCCTAAACTGGGGCTCACAGCCCGTACACCCCCCTAAACTGGGGGTCACAGCCCATACACCCCCTAAACTGTGGTTCACAGTCCGTACACCCCCTAAACTGGGGGTTACAGTCCGTACACCCCCCTAAACTGGGGCTCACAGCCCGTACACCCCCCTATACTGGGGCTCACAGCCCATACACCCCCTAAACTGGGGCTCACAGCCCATACACCCCCTAAACTGGGGCTCACAGCCCATACACCCCCCTAAACTGGGGCTCACAGCCCATACACCCTCCCAAACCCAGCCTTCACAGTCCATACACCACCTAAACTGGGGCTCACAGCCCATACATCCCCCTAAACTGGGGTTCACAGCCCGTACACCCCCAAAACTGGGGTTCACAGCCCATACATCCCCCTAAACTGGGGTTCACAGTCCGTACACCCCCTAAACTGGGGTTCACAGTCCGTACACCCCCTAAACTGGGGTTCACAGCCCGTACACTCCCTAAACTGGGGGTCACAGCCTCTACACCCCTTAAACCGGGGGGGGGGGTCACAGCCCGTACACCTCCTAAACTGGGGCCCACAGTCCGTACACCCCCTAAACTGGGGGTCACAGCCCGTACACCCCCTAAACGGGTTCATAAAGGGGAAATATACCGTAAATGGCAAAACTCTTCGAAATATAGAAAGTCAGAGAGATCTGGGCGTGCAGGTCCACAGATATTTGAAAATGGCAACACGAGTGGACAAGGTCGTCGCGAAAGCAGACGGAATGCTTGCCTTCATTGGACGGGGCACTGAGTATAAAAACTGGCAAGTCAGGCTGCAGTTGTATAGAACCTTGGCAAGGCCGCACTTGGAATATTGCGCACAATTCTGGTCGCCACACTACCAGGAGGATGTGGAGGCTTTGGAGAGGGTGCAGAGGAGGTTTACCAGGATGTTGCCTGGTTTGGAGGGTGTTAGCTATGCGGAGAGGCTGAATGGACTCAGACTGTTTTCATTAGAAAGACGGAGGTTGAGGGGTGACCTGATAGAGGTCGACAAGATTCTGAGGGGCACTCTTTCCCAGGGTGGAGGGTCAGTCACCAGGGGGCATAGGTTTAAGGTCCATGGGGCAAAGTTTGAGGAGATGTGCGAGGCAAGTTTTTACACAGAGGGTGGTGAGTGTCTGGAACGCGTTGCCAGGGGAGGTTGTGGAGCAGATACATTAACGGCGTTCAAAAGGCATCTTGACAAACACATGGACAGGATGGGTATAGAGGGATACGGCACAAGGAAGTGTTGAGGGTTTTGGCCAAGGTTGGTATCATGACCGGTGCAGGCTCAGAGGGCTGAAGGGCCTGTTCCTGTGCTGTCTTGTTCTTTGTTCCTCTTTGAATCCTACAGCGAGTAACTCACCTCCTGACCCCGCAAAACCTGTCCACCATCCACAAGGCCCAAGTCAGGAGTGTGATGGAACCAAAGAGAAAATGCTGGAAAATCTCAGCCGGTCTGGCAACATCTGTGTAGAGAGAAAAGAGCGAACGTTTCGAGTCCAGGTGACACTTTGTCAATGCTGGATGTGTAAGGGAATACTCTCCACTTGCCTGGGTGAGTGCAGCTCCAACAACACTCAAGAAGCTCGACACCATCCAGGACAAAACAGCCCCGCTTGATTGCTCCCCTTCCACAAATATTCAAACCCTCCACCACCGACACACAGTGACAGCCGTGTGCACCATCTACAGGATGCACTGCAGTACCTCACCAAGGTTCCTTCGACAGCACCTTCCACCCCACGATCACTGCCATCTCGCAGGACAAGAGCAGCAGATACCTGGGAACCCCACCACCTGGAGGTTCCCCTCCCAGTCGCTCACCACCCCGACTTGGAAATATATCGCCGTTCCTTCACTGTCACTGGGGCAACCTCCCTAACTGCACAGTGGGTGTACCTACACCTCAGGGACTGCAGCGGTTCAAGGAGGAAACTCACCCCCACCTTTGAAAGGGCAATTAGCAATGGGCAATAATCGCTGGTCTGTCCAGCGACACCCACGTGCCAGGAATAATGTTTAAGTGTACTCACTCGGACTCTGCTTGCTTCTCTGTGAAGACCCTCAGGACAAAGTCGGCCTCCTGACTGGGGTCGAAGGTTGAAGGCACGACCACATACTCCCCAGGAGGAAGTTTGATGCGGTTACTAACCTCTCGCAGGTTAATAAATGTTTCTGAGCGAGCGCACGAACTGTGAGTCAGGAAGAAATCCTTCTTCAAATGCACGTTCTGACAACCACGGTACTGAGGGGGACGAGAGAGACCGGACATTAAACACCCGACATCTCACAGAGCCCCCCATAGAGACACACACACACACCACACTCTCTCTCTCTCACACTCTCTCTCTCTCACACTCTCTCTCACACTCTCTCTCTCTCACACTCTCTCTCACACTCACTCTCTCTCACACTCACTCTCTCTCACACTCTCTCTCTCTCACACTCTCTCTCACACTCACTCTCTCTCACACTCTCTCTCTCTCACACTCTCTCTCACACTCACTCTCTCTCACACTCACTCTCTCTCACACTCTCTCTCTCTCACACTCTCTCTCTCTCACACTCTCTCTCTCTCACACTCTCTCTCACACTCTCTCTCACACTCACTCTCTCTCACACTCTCTCTCTCTCACACTCTCTCTCTCTCACACTCTCTCTCTCTCACACTCTCTCTCACACTCACTCTCTCTCACACTCTCTCTCTCTCACACTCTCTCTCTCTCACACTCTCTCTCTCTCACACTCTCTCTCACACTCACTCTCTCTCACACTCACTCTCTCTCACACTCTCTCTCTCTCACACTCTCTCTCTCTCACACTCTCTCTCACACTCACTCTCTCTCACACTCTCTCTCTCTCACACTCTCTCTCACACTCACTCTCTCTCACACTCACTCTCTCTCACACTCTCTCTCTCTCACACTCTCTCTCTCTCACACTCTCTCTCACACTCACTCTCTCTCACACTCACTCTCTCTCACACTCTCTCTCACACTCACTCTCTCTCACACTCTCTCAGACTCACTCTCTCTCACACTCTCTCTCTCTCACACTCTCTCTCTCTCACACTCTCTCTCTCTCACACTCTCTCTCACACTCACTCTCTCTCACACTCACTCTCTCTCACACTCTCTCTCACACTCTCTCTCACACTCACTCTCTCTCACACTCACTCTCTCTCACACTCACTCTCTCTCACACTCTCTTTCACACTCACTCTCTCTCACACTCTCTCTCTCTCACACTCTCTCTCTCACACTCTCTCTCACACTCACTCTCTCTCACACTCACTCTCTCTCACACTCTCTCTCTCTCACACTCTCTCACACTCACTCTCTCTCACACTCTCTCTCTCTCACACTTTCTCTCTCTCACACTCTCTCTCACACTCACTCTCTCTCACACTCACTCTCTCTCACACTCTCTCTCTCTCACACTCTCTCTCTCTCACACTCTCTCTCAGACTCACTCTCTCTCACACTCACTCTCTCTCACACTCTCTCTCTCTCACACTCTCTCTCACACTCACTCTCTCTCACACTCACTCTCTCTCACACTCTCTCTCTCTCACACTCCCGTCCACACACACAAACCGCACACTCACTCTCTCTCACATTCTCTCTCTCTCGCACTCACTCTCTCTCGCACTCGGTCTCTCTCTCGCACTCTCTCTCTCTCGCACTCGGTCTCTCTCTCGCACTCGGTCTCTCTCTCGCACTCGGTCTCTCTCTCTCTCTCGCACTCGGTCTCTCTCTCTCTCGCACTCGGTCTCTCTCTCGCACTCGGTCTCTCTCTCGCACTCGGTCTCTCTCTCGCACTCGGTCTCTCTCTCGCACTCGGTCTCTCTCCCGCACTCGGTCTCTCTCTCGCACTCGGTCTCTCTCTCGCACTCGGTCTCTCTCTCTCGCACTCTCTCTCTCGCACTCGGTCTCTCTCTCTCGCTCGGTCTCTCTCTCTCTCGCACTCGGTCTCTCTCTCTCGCACTCGGTCTCTCTCTCGCACTCGGTCTCTCTCTCGCACTCGGTCTCTTTCTCGCACTCGGTCTCTCTCTCTCGCACTCGGTCTCTCTCTCTCTCGCACTCGGTCTCTCTCTCGCACTCGGTCTCTCTCTCGCACTCGGTCTCTCTCTCGCACTCGGTCTCTCTCTCGCACTCGGTCTCTCTCTCTCTCTCGCACTCGGTCTCTCTCTCTCTCTCGCACTCGGTCTCTCTCTCTCGCACTCGGTCTCTCTCTCGCACTCGGTCTCTCTCCTCGCACTCGGTCTCTCTCTCGCACTCGGTCTCTCTCTCTCGCACTCGGTCTCTCTCTCTCGCACTCGGTCTCTCTCTCTCTCGCACTCGGTCCCTCTCTCTCTCGCACTCGGTCTCTCTCTCGCACTCGGTCTCTCTCTCGCACTCGGTCTCTCTCTCGCACTCGGTCTCTCTCTCGCACTCGGTCTCTCTCTCTCTCGCACTCGGTCTCTCTCTCGCACTCGGTCTCTCTCTCGCACTCGGTCTCTCTCTCGCACTCGGTCTCTCTCTCGCACTCGGTCTCTCCTCTCGCACTCGGTCTCTCTCTCTCTCTCTCCCGCACTCGGTCTCTCTCTCGCACTCGGTCTCTCTCTCGCACTCGGTCTCTCTCTCGCACTCGGTCTCTCTCTCGCACTCGGTCTCTCTCTCTCTCTCGCACTCGGTCTCTCTCTCTCTCTCGCACTCGGTCTCTCTCTCGCACTCGGTCTCTCTCTCTCTCGCACTCGGTCTCTCTCTCTCTCGCACTCGGTCTCTCTCTCTCTCGCACTCGGTCTCTCTCTCGCACTCGGTCTCTCTCTCTCGCACTCGGTCTCTCTCTCGCACTCGGTCCTCTCTCTCTCGCACTCGGTCTCTCTCTCGCACTCGGTCTCTCTCTCTCGCACTCGGTCTCTCTCTCTCTCGCGCACTCGGTCTCTCTCTCGCGCTCGGTCTCTCTCTCGCTCGGTCTCTCTCTCGCGCTCGGTCTCTCTCTCGCACTCGGTCTCTCTCTCGCACTCGGTCTCTCTCTCTCGCACTCGGTCTCTCTCTCTCGCACTCGGTCTCTCTCTCGCACTCGGTCTCTCTCTCTCTCTCGCACTCGGTCTCTCTCTCCCGCACTCGGTCTCTCTCTCGCACTCGGTCTCTCTCTCTCTCTCGCACTCGGTCTCTCTCCCGCACTCGGTCTCTCTCTCGCACTCGTCTCTCTCTCGCACTCGGTCTCTCTCTCGCACTCGGTCTCTCTCTCTCGCACTCGGTCCTCTCTCTCTCTCGCACTCGGTCTCTCTCTCTCTCGCACTCGGTCTCTCTCTCGCACTCGGTCTCTCTCTCGCACTCGGTCTCTCTCTCGCACTCGGTCTCTCTCTCGCACTCGGTCTCTCTCTCGCACTCGGTCTCTCTCTCGCACTCGGTCTCTCTCTCTCGCACTCGGTCTCTCTCTCTCTCGCACTCGGTCTCTCTCTCGCACTCGGTCTCTCTCTCTCGCACTCGGTCTCTCTCTCGCACTCGGTCTCTCTCTCGCACTCGGTCTCTCTCTCGCACTCGGTCTCTCTCTCGCACTCGGTCTCTCTCTCGCACTCGGTCTCTCTCTCGCACTCGGTCTCTCTCTCGCACTCGGTCTCTCTCTCGCACTCGGTCTCTCTCTCGCACTCGGTCTCTCTCTCGCACTCGGTCTCTCTCTCTCGCACTCGGTCTCTCTCTCTCTCGCACTCGGTCTCTCTCTCGCACTCGGTCTCTCTCTCTCTCGCACTCGGTCTCTCTCTCGCACTCGTCTCTCTCTCGCACTCGTCTCTCTCTCGCACTCGGTCTCTCTCTCTCGCACTCGGTCTCTCTCTCGCACTCGGTCTCTCTCTCTCTCGCACTCGGTCTCTCTCTCTCGCACTCGGTCTCTCTCTCTCGCACTCGGTCTCTCTCTCTCGCACTCGGTCTCTCTCTCGCACTCGGTCTCTCTCTCGCACTCGGTCTCTCTCTCGCACTCGGTCTCTCTCTCGCACTCGGTCTCTCTCTCGCACTCGGTCTCTCTCTCGCACTCGGTCTCTCTCTCGCACTCGGTCTCTCTCTCTCCGCACTCGGTCTCTCTCTCTCTCGCACTCGGTCTCTCTCTCGCACTCGGTCTCTCTCTCGCACTCGGTCTCTCTCTCTCTCGCACTCGGTCTCTCTCTCGCACTCGCTCTCTCTCTCGCACTCGTCTCTCTCTCTCGCACTCGGTCTCTCTCTCGCACTCGGTCTCTCTCTCTCTCGCACTCGGTCTCTCTCTCGCACTCGGTCTCTCTCTCTCGCACTCGGTCTCTCTCTCTCCGCACTCGGTCTCTCTCTCTCGCACTCGGTCTCTCTCTCGCACTCGGTCTCTCTCTCGCACTCGGTCTCTCTCTCGCACTCGGTCTCTCTCTCGCACTCGGTCTCTCTCTCGCACTCGGTCTCTCTCTCTCTCTCGCACTCGGTCTCTCTCTCTCTCTCGCACTCGGTCTCTCTCTCTCGCACTCGGTCTCTCTCTCTCGCACTCGGTCTCTCTCTCTCCGCACTCGGTCTCTCTCTCGCACTCGGTCTCTCTCTCGCACTCGGTCTCTCTCTCGCACTCGGTCTCTCTCTCTCGCACTCGGTCTCTCTCTCTCTCGCACTCGGTCTCTCTCTCGCACTCGGTCTCTCTCTCGCACTCGGTCTCTCTCTCCGCACTCGGTCTCTCTCTCGCACTCGGTCTCTCTCTCGCACTCGGTTCTCTCTCTCGCACTCGGTCTCTCTCTCGCACTCGGTCTCTCTCGCACTCGGTCTCTCTCTCGCACTCTCTCTCTCTCGCACTCGGTCTCTCTCTCGCACGCTCGGTCTCTCTCTCGCACTCGGTCTCTCTCTCGCACTCGGTCTCTCTCTCTCCGCACTCGGTCTCTCTCTCTCGCACTCGGTCTCTCTCTCTCGCACACTCGGTCTCTCTCTCTCGCACTCGGTCTCTCTCTCGCACTCGGTCTCTCTCTCGCACTCGGTCTCTCTCTCGCACTCGGTCTCTCTCCCGCACTCGGTCTCTCTCTCGCACTCGGTCTCTCTCTCTCTCGCACTCGGTCTCTCTCTCTCCGCACTCGGTCTCTCTCTCTCTCTCGCACTCGGTCTCTCTCTCGCACTCGTCTCTCTCTCGCACTCGGTCTCTCTCTCCGCACTCGGTCTCTCTCTCGCACTCGGTCTCTCTCTCGCACTCGGTCTCTCTCTCTCCGCACTCGGTCTCTCTCTCTCGCACTCGGTCTCTCTCTCTCCGCACTCGGTCTCTCTCTCTCGCACTCGGTCTCTCTCTCGCACTCGGTCTCTCTCTCGCACTCTCTCCCGCACTCGGTCTCCTCTCTCGCACTCGGTCTCTCTCTCGCACTCGGTCTCTCTCTCGCACTCGGTCTCTCTCTCGCACTCGGTCTCTCTCTCGCACTCGGTCTCTCTCTCTCGCACTCGGTCTCTCCTCTCGCACTCGGTCTCTCTCTCGCACTCGGTCTCTCTCTCCTCGCACTCGGTCTCTCTCTCTCGCACTCGGTCTCTCTCTCTCGCACTCGGTCTCTCTCTCTCGCACTCGGTCCTCTCTCTCTCGCACTCGGTCTCTCTCTCTCCCGCACTCGGTCTCTCTCTCTCGCACTCGGTCTCTCTCTCGCACTCGGTCTCTCTCTCTCCCGCACTCGGTCTCTCTCTCTCGCACTCGGTCTCTCTCTCGCACTCGGTCTCTCTCTCGCACTCTCTCCGCTCGGTCTCTCTCTCGCACTCGGTCTCTCTCGCCTCGGTCTCTCTCTCGCACTCGGTCTCTCTCTCTCTCGCACTCGGTCTCTCTCTCTCGCACTCGGTCTCTCTCTCTCTCGCACTCGGTCTCTCTCTCTCGCACTCGGTCTCTCTCTCGCACTCGGTCTCTCTCTCGCACTCGGTCTCTCTCTCCGCACTCGGTCTCTCTCTCGCACTCGGTCTCTCTCTCCGCACTCGGTCTCTCTCTCGCACTCGGTCTCTCTCTCCCGCACTCGGTCTCTCTCTCTCCGCACTCGGTCTCTCTCTCCTCGCTCTCGCACTCGGTCTCTCTCTCGCACTCGGTCTCTCTCTCGCACTCGGTCTCTCTCTCGCACTCGGTCTCTCTCTCGCACTCGGTCTCTCTCTCGCACTCGGTCTCTCTCTCGCACTCGGTCTCTCTCTCGCACTCGGTCTCTCTCTCTCCCGCACTCGGTCTCTCTCTCGCCTCGGTCTCTCTTCGCATCGGTCTCTCTCCTCGTCTCCGCACTCGGTCTCTCTCTCGCACTCGGTCTCTCTCTCGCACTCGGTCTCTCTCTCTCTCGCACTCGGTCTCTCTCTCCCGCACTCGGTCTCTCTCACTCGTCTCCCGCACTCGGTCTCTCTCCTCGCACTCGGTCTCTCTCTCGCACTCGGTCTCTCTCTCTCTCTCGCACTCGGTCTCTCTCTCGCACTCGGTCTCTCTCTCGCACTCGG
Organism: Scyliorhinus torazame; assembly: GCF_047496885.1. Lineage (NCBI taxonomy): Eukaryota > Metazoa > Chordata > Chondrichthyes > Carcharhiniformes > Scyliorhinidae > Scyliorhinus > Scyliorhinus torazame. The sequence goes on from NW_027308884.1 coordinate 60,672, forward strand.
TCTCTCTCTCGCACTCGGTCTCTCTCTCGTCTCTCTCGCACTCGGTCTCTCTCTCGCACTCGGTCTCTCTCTCTCGCACTCGGTCTCTCTCTCGCACTCGGTCTCTCTCTCTCGCACTCGGTCTCTCTCTCGCACTCGGTCTCTCTCTCGCACTCGGTCTCTCTCTCGCACTCGGTCCTCTCTCTCGCACTCGGTCTCTCTCTCGCCTCGTCTCTCTCTCGACTCGGTCTCTCTCTCGCACTCGTCTCTCTCTCGCACTCGGTCTCTCTCTCGCACTCGGTCTCTCTCTCTCGCACTCGGTCTCTCTCTCGCACTCGGTCTCTCTCTCGCACTCGGTCTCTCTCTCGCACTCGGTCTCTCTCGCACTCGGTCTCTCTCTCGCACTCGGTCTCTCTCTCGCACTCGGTCTCTCTCTCGCACTCGGTCTCTCTCTCGCACTCGGTCTCTCTCTCGCACTCGGTCTCTCTCGCACTCGGTCTCTCTCTCGCACTCGGTCTCTCTCTCGCACTCGGTCTCTCTCTCGCACTCGGTCTCTCTCTCGCACTCGGTCTCTCTCTCGCACTCGGTCTCTCTCTCGCACTCGGTCTCTCTCTCGCACTCGGTCTCTCTCTCTCGCACTCGGTCTCTCTCTCGCACTCGGTCTCTCTCTCGCACTCGGTCTCTCTCCCGCACTCGGTCTCTCTCTCTCGCACTCGGTCTCTCTCTCTCGCACTCGGTCTCTCTCTCTCTCTCGCACTCGGTCTCTCTCTCGCACTCGGTCTCTCTCTCTCGCACTCGGTCTCTCTCTCTCGCACTCGGTCTCTCTCTCTCGCACTCGGTCTCTCTCTCGCACTCGGTCTCTCTCTCTCGCACTCGGTCTCTCTCTCGCACTCGGTCTCTCTCTCGCACTCGGTCTCTCTCTCGCACTCGGTCTCTCTCTCGCACTCGGTCTCTCTCTCGCACTCGGTCTCTCTCACTCGGCTCTCTCGCACTCGGTCTCTCTCTCGCACTCGGTCTCTCTCTCGCACTCGGTCTCTCTCTCTCGCACTCGGTCTCTCTCTCGCACTCGGTCTCTCTCTCGCACTCGGTCTCTCTCTCTCGCACTCGGTCTCTCTCTCGCACTCGGTCTCTCTCTCGCACTCGGTCTCTCTCTCGCACTCGTCTCTCTCTCGCACTCGGTCTCTCTCTCGCACTCGGTCTCTCTCTCTCGCACTCGGTCTCTCTCTCGCACTCGGTCTCTCTCTCGCACTCGGTCTCTCTCTCGCACTCGGTCTCTCTCTCGCACTCGGTCTCTCTCTCGCACTCGGTCTCTCTCTCGCACTCGGTCTCTCTCTCGCACTCGGTCTCTCTCTCGCACTCGGTCTCTCTCTCGCACTCGGTCTCTCTCTCGCACTCGGTCTCTCTCTCGCACTCGGTCTCTCTCTCGCACTCGGTCTCTCTCTCGCACTCGGTCTCTCTCTCGCACTCGGTCTCTCTCTCGCACTCGGTCTCTCTCTCTCGCACTCGGTCTCTCTCTCGCACTCGGTCTCTCTCTCGCACTCGGTCTCTCTCTCGCACTCGGTCTCTCTCTCCGCACTCGGTCTCTCTCTCGAGCACTCGGTCTCTCTCTCGCACTCGGCTCTCTCTCTCTCGCACTCGGTCTCTCTCTCTCGCACTCGGTCTCTCTCTCGCACTCGGTCTCTCTCTCTCGCACTCGGTCTCTCTCTCGCACTCGGTCTCTCTCTCGCACTCGGTCTCTCTCTCGCACTCGGTCTCTCTCTCGCACTCGGTCTCTCTCTCGCACTCGGTCTCTCTCTCGCACTCGGTCTCTCTCTCGCACTCGGTCTCTCTCTCGCACTCGGTCTCTCTCTCGCACTCGGTCTCTCTCTCGCACTCGGTCTCTCTCTCGCACTCGGTCTCTCTCTCGCACTCGGTCTCTCTCTCTCGCACTCGGTCTCTCTCTCTCGCACTCGGTCTCTCTCTCGCACTCGGTCTCTCTCTCTCGCACTCGGTCTCTCTCTCTCGCACTCGGTCTCTCTCTCGCACTCGGTCTCTCTCTCGCACTCGGTCTCTCTCTCGCACTCGGTCTCTCTCGCACTCGGTCTCTCTCTCGCACTCGGTCTCTCTCTCGCACTCGGTCTCTCTCTCTCGCACTCGGTCTCTCTCTCGCACTCGGTCTCTCTCTCGCACTCGGTCTCTCTCTCGCACTCGGTCTCTCTCGCACTCGGTCTCTCTCTCGCACTCGGTCTCTCTCTCGCACTCGGTCTCTCTCTCTCCGCACTCGGTCTCTCTCTCGCACTCGGTCTCTCTCTCGCACTCGGTCTCTCTCTCTCGCACTCGGTCTCTCTCTCTCGCACTCGGTCTCTCTCTCTCGCACTCGGTCTCTCTCTCGCACTCGGTCTCTCTCTCGCACTCGGTCTCTCTCTCGCACTCGGTCTCTCTCGCACTCGGTCTCTCTCTCGCACTCGGTCTCTCTCTCGCACTCGGTCTCTCTCTCGCACTCGGTCCTCTCTCTCGCACTCGGTCTCTCTCTCGCACTCGGTCTCTCTCTCGCACTCGGTCTCTCTCTCGCACTCGGTCTCTCTCTCGGTCTCTCTCTCGCACTCGGTCTCTCTCTCGCACTCGGTCTCTCTCTCGCACTCGGTCTCTCTCTCGCACTCGGTCCTCTCTCTCGCACTCGGTCTCTCTCGCACTCGGTCTCTCTCTCGCACTCGGTCTCTCTCTCGCACTCGGTCTCTCTCTCTCTCGCACTCGGTCTCTCTCGCTCTCGCACTCGGTCTCTCTCTCGCACTCGGTCTCTCTCTCGCACTCGTCTCTCTCTCGCACTCGGTCTCTCTCTCGCACTCGGTCTCTCTCTCGCACTCGGTCTCTCTCTCGCACTCGTCTCTCTCTCTCGCACT
>NW_027308885.1:12500-20000 GCF_047496885.1 Scyliorhinus torazame
TGCGACCGGCTCGCGCCGTCCAGGCGGAAGAGGCACGCCACACGCACGGGAGCAGTGTGCGACCCTTTTAGTTCTTCCTTTCGTTGCCAGAGAACGTGTGTTCGGCCACAGGAACGGGGACACAGTGCTAGGAAAAGCCGACACTGAGGACTCGGAGCCTGCCCGTTCCAGGGCTCGAGATATTGCCACTGCGATCTGCTCGACAGAGAGAGAGCAAACGCACGCCTCGGCCTCACAAGGGCTGCGAGAATTCTCGGTCGATGTCCGTCTGTGACTCGGGGCGGCGGGGGAACCCACACAGCACGGGGAGGGTCAACCGCTCAGCCTGAACACCAGCCCACAATAGCGCTGGCCCGCCGAGGGCCCTCCCACGTCGGACACGACTCGCCTGATCGTTCGAGAGGTAGGTGCCGAGAGGTACGCCGCCGTGTGCGGAAGGAAGCAACAACGACTGGCCGCCACGGGCGTGACCTCTCGCGCCCGAGAATCTGCTCTCGGCAAGGCTTTCGCGCTCGCACGACACTTGCAACCAGCCGGCGTGCGGCGCCTGACTTCAATCAGGTTTCTGGGAACGCCCCGACATGTGCCTCTGTGCAACCCGTTAACCGTGACACATGCGACTGCAACCCAAGGGAACCAGGCACGGGAACGCCGCCGCCCCGCGTCGCCTGAAAACAGACTTGGGCACCCTGGCCTCCAGGTGTGCCCGAAAACAAGACAAGAGGTGCCCAGTCACAAAGGCTAAACCTCGACAGACATTTTATAATGTGTCTTCTACCATATATGTCTGTCTCTTCTTGAATTATTGTACAAGGATATATATATATATAATTGTGTCTTTGTTTCTCGCCATTAAAAACTTTGTAAGTGTTTCTCTCTCGCCACAGAAAAAACACTTTGTCTGTTTTTTTTACAAGTATGTTTCTCACACAAGAGTTCACAGAAACACATTGTTTGTATCAGAGTTACCGCCGGCTCGGACTCTGACCGATTTTTAGGCCGGCAAATGAGTTCGAAAAGTCCGTCAAAATTGTTGCTAAAACCCCTTGAGGACTTCCGAGTGCTCATTGGTAAGGCCTTCGATTTGAAATCGGGACCGTACCTCAAAGTAGCACTTTCCTGGGTACTTTCAAAGTGCTACCGCTGCCAGAAAATGTTCTAAAAATCGTGTTCCCGAAAATCTCCGGGCACCCCGCCAACCCCTCGTGACGCAAATGCAAATGGCAAATCGGCGGGAGGTCGCCCGGTAGTCCATCCGAGGAAGGCGCTCCAAATCCCCGCAAATCGACTTTTTCAAAACCTCATCGGCACTACCGAGGGCAAGTGGTTAACCAGCTGTCCGAGACACTCGACCACAAATGCAAGTGGCAGCTCGGCGGGACCAATCCACTCCACCTTAGCGGGAACACCCCCACTGTGTCCCCGGTACCACGGCTGGACACGACCTCATACACTTCCGAGGGCAAGTGATTAACTAACGGTAGGGTGCACTTTTCATATATGCACGTGCCCCATCGGCGGGACCAATCCACTCCTCCGTTCCGCTCTCCTGCAACCTTGGCCCCGGTAAAGCGGCGGCACAGGACCTCATAGACCTCCTGGAAGTCGCCAGAGGCTAAGTCCGACTGGTTTATGACTTGCCACTGCCTGGACCTGCCCCCACAGGCTAAGTCCGACTGGTTTATGACTTGCCACTGTCTCCACCTCCCTCCACAGGCTAAGTCCGACTGGTTTATGACTTGCCACTGTCTCCACCAGCCTCCACAGGCTAAGTCCGACTGGTTTATGATTTGCCACTGTCTCCACTGGTTCATGACTTGCCACTTGCCTGGACCTGCCCCCACAGGCTAAGTCCGACTGGTTTATGACTTGCCACTGTCTCCACCTTCCCTCCACAGGCTAAGTGCGACTGGTTTATGACTTGCCACTGTCTCCACCAGCCTCCACAGGCTAAGTCCGACTGGTTTATGATTTGCCACTGTCTCCACTGGTTCATGACTTGCCACTGCCTGGACCTGCCTCCACAGGCTAAGTCCGACTGGTTTATGACTTGCCACTGTCTCCACCAGCCTCCACAGGACAAGTCCGACTGGTTTATGATTTGCCACTGTCTCCACTGGTTCATGACTTGCCACTGCCTGGAACTGCCTCCACAGGCTAAGTCCGACTGGTTTATGACTTGCCACTGTCTCCACCAGCCTCCACAGGCTAAGTCCGACTGGTTTATGATTTGCCACTGTCTCCACTGGTTCATGACTTGCACTGCCTGGCCCTGCCTCCACAGGCTGAGTCCGACTGGTTTATGATTTGCCACTGGTTCATGACTTGCCACTGCCTGGACCTGCCTCCACAGGGCTGAGTCCGACTGGTTTATGATTTCCCACTGGTTCATGACTTGCCACTGCCTGGACCTGCCTCCACAGGCTGAGTCCGACTGGTTTATGATTTGCCACTGGTTCATGACTTGCCACTGCCTGGCCCTGCCTCCACAGGCTGAGTCCGACTGGTTATGATTTGCCACTGGTTCATGACTTGCCACTGCCTGGACCTGCCTCCACAGGCTGAGTCCGACTGGTTTATGATTTGCCACTGGTTCATGACTTGCCACTGCCTGGACCTGCCTCCACAGGCTTAAGTCCGACTGGTTTATGACTTGCCACTGTCTCCACTGGTTCATGACTTGCCACTGCCTGGCCCTGCCTCCACAGGCTGAGTCCGACTGGTTTATGATTTCCCACTGGTTCATGACTTGCCACTGCCTGGACCTGCCTCCACAGGCTGAGTCCGACTGGTTTATGATTTCCCACTGGTTCATGACTTGCCACTGCCTGGACCTGCCTCCACAGGCTGAGTCCGACTGGTTTATGATTTGCCACTGGTTCATGACTTGCCACTGCCTGGCCCTGCCTCCACAGGCTGAGTCCGACTGGTTTATGATTTGCCACTGGTTCATGACTTGCCACTGCCTGGACCTGCCTCCACAGGCTGAGTCCGACTGGTTTATGATTTGCCACTGGTTCATGACTTGCCACTGCCTGGCCCTGCCTCCACAGGCTGAGTCCGACTGGTTTATGATTTGCCACTGGTTCATGACTTGCCACTGTCTCCACCAGCCTCCACAGGCTAAGTCCGACTGGTTTATGATTTGCCACTGTCTCCACCAGCCTCCACTGGTTCATGACTTGCCACCGACTCGGCCAGCCTCCCCAGGCGAAGCGCGGGCGTTTGGTGACAATTCCAAGGCAGACCAAGGCAAACACGGCCCCTTGCGCGGCGGGGAGCCGTGCCCGGCCTCGGCGGGGCGTCGGGCCGCCGTTTGGAGCGCCGGCCGAAAACCCGAAAAAAGGGCGAAAATCGGAAAGAATTCGCGCCCGATCGGGCCGAGCGGCCGGCGGGGCGGCAGCCCGGGTCGGTCTCCGCAGACCTGGAGGCTCGAGGGGACCTTTCCGACCAAAGTCCATTTCTCGATTTTCCACCTCCTACCAATCTGCAGGTACCCCGCCAACCCCTCGGGACGCCAAACGCAAATGGCAAATCGGCGGGAGGGCGCCGGTAGTCCATCCGAGGAAGGCGCTCCAAGTCCCCGCAGATCGGCTTTTTCAAAACCTCATCGGCACTACCGAGGGCAAGTGGTTAACCAGCTGTCCGAGACACTCGACCACAAATGCAAGTGGCAGCTCGGCGGGACCAATCCGCTCCCTTTAGCGGGAACACCCCCACTGTGTCCCCGGTACCACGGCTGGACACGACCTCATACACTTCCGAGGGCAAGTGATTAACTAACGGTAGGGTGCACTTTTCATATATGCACGTGCCCCCATCGGCGGGACCAATCCACTCCTCCGTTCCGCTCTCCTGCAACCTTGGCCCCGGTAAAGCGGCGGCACAGGACCTCATAGACCTCCTGGAAGTCGCCAGAGGCTAAGTCCGACTGGTTTATGACTTGCCACTGCCTGGCCCTGCCTCCACAGGCTAAGTCCGACTGGTTTATGATTTGCCACTGGTTCATGACTTGCCACTGCCTGGCCCTGCCTCCACAGGCTGAGTCCGACTGGTTTATGACTTGCCACTGCCTGGACCTGCCTCCACAGGCTAAGTCCGACTGCGTTTATGACTTGCCGCTGCCTGGACCAGCCTCCACAGGCTAAGTCCGACTGGTTTATGACTTGCCACAGTCTCCGCCAGACTCCACTGGTTCATGACTTGCCACCGCCTCGACCAGCCTCCCCAGGCTAAGTCCGAGCGTTGCGGTGGCCATGCCAGTGCCGACGAGGTCTGATCCGGTCCCTCGCGCTCCGGGGAGCCGTGCCCGGCCTCGGCGGGGCGTCGGGCCGCCGTTTGGAGCGCCGGCCGAAAACCCGAAAAAAGGGCGAAAATCGGAGAAATTCGCGCCCGATCGGGCCGAGCGGCCGGCGGGGCGGCAGCCCGGGTCGGTCTCCGCAGACCTGGAGGCTCGAGGGGACCTTTCCGACCAAAGTCCATTTCTCGATTTTCCACCTCCTACCAATCTGCAGGTACCCCGCCAACCCCTCGTGACGCCAAACGCAAGTGGCAGACCAGCGGGACGGACCACCGGTAGTCATGCCGGGAATGAGGTCTCGGCGTCGGCATAAGGTGGGTGGATCGGACCCCATCCGCCTACGGTTCTTTTTCAAAACGGCGCCCCCGGCCCCCCGCCGGCGGCGGCCTTGGCGGCCGGGTGGGCGCCCCTCCTCGAATCGCCACCCTGCCCCGGGGTGAGCCGCTTCGCCGCCGCCCGGCGCCGTCAACAACCTTGTCCTGGTTTATGACTTGTCACCGCCGCTGGTTTATGACTTGTCACCGCCGCTGGTTTATGACTTGTCACCGCCGCTGGTTTATGACTTGTCAGCACCGGCGGACGGCCTCTCGCCGCCCTTTGGACGCCCCGGCGGCGGACCGTGACCCCCCACGGCTGGCCCGCGCGGGGCCCGCCACCCGCCCAAGGGGCGCCCCCTGCCGTTCGCCCACCTAACGCACGGCTGGAACAGCACCAAGCCCCGCAGCCGGCCAACGGCGGCACACACTGACCGCAGCCCACCGGAGGCACGTCGGGCCGTGGCCGTACCCCGCCCGACAGCGCCCCCTGCGGGCCACGGACCAGGCGGACGTTGGGACGAGACGATCCCCGGCCGAGGCGCTCTCTGAGCCCGCCAGGGACCGGTGCACCGCCGGCGGACGCTGCACCCGGTACACGAGCGCCCTCTGCCCGCCGGGGACCGGTGCACCGCCGGGGGAGTCTGCACCGGGCCCAGGAGCTCCCTCTGCCCGCCAGGAACCGGGGGGGACCGCCGGCGGAGGCTGCACCGGGCCCAGCAGGTCACTCTGCCCGCCAGGGACCGGGGGGACCGCCGGCGGAGGCTGAGCCCGGCCCAGGAGCTCCCTCTGCCCGCCAGGAACCGGGGGGACCGCCGGCGGAGGCTGAACCCGGCCCAGGAGGTCACTCTGCCCGCCAGGGACCGGGGGGACCGCCGGCGGAGGCTGCACCGGGCCCACGAGCTCCCTCTGCCCGCCAGGGACCGGGGGGACCGCCGGAGGCTGCACCCGGCCCAGGAGCTCCCTCTGCCCGCCAGGGACCGGGGGGACCGCCGGCGGAGGCTGCACCCGGCCCAGGAGGTCCCTCTGCCCGCCAGGGACCGGGCGGACCGCCGGCGGAGGCTGCACCGGGCCCAGGAGCTCCCTCTGCCCGCCAGGGGCCGGGGGGGACCGCCGCCGGAGGCTGCACCGGGCCCAGGAGCTCCCTCTGCCCGCCAGGGGCCGGGGGGGACCGCCGCCGGAGGCTGCACCCGGCCCAGGAGCTCCCTCTGCCCCGCCAGGGGACCGGGGGGACCGCCGGCGGAGGCTGCACCGGGCCCAGGAGCTCCCTCTGCCCGCCAGTGACCGGGGGGACCGCCGCCGGAGGCTGCACCCGGCCCAGTAGCTCCCTCTGCCCGCCAGGGACCGGGGGGTCCTCCGGCGGAGGGCTGCACCCGGCCCAGGAGGGTCCCTCTGCCCGCCAGGGACCGGGGGGACCGCCGGCGGAGGCGGCACCGGGCCCAGGAGCTCCCTCTGCCCGCCAGGGACCGTGGGGGACCGCCGCCGGAGGCTGCACCCGGCCCAGGAGCTCCCTCTGCCCGCCAGGGACCGGGGGGTCCGCCGGCGGAGGCTGCACCCGGCCCAGGAGGTCCCTCTGCCCGCCAGGGACAGGGTGTAACGCCGGCGGAGGCTGCCTCCGGCCCAGGAGGTCCGTCTGCCCGCCAGGGACCGGGGGGACCGCCGAGGAGTCTCTGCCCGTCCCAGATACTCCCTATCCCTACCCCTAACCGTATCCCTAACCCTATCGCCTAACCCTAACCCTATCCCTAACCCTAACCCTAACCCTATCCCTAACTCTAACCCCATCGCCTAACCCTAACCCTATCCCTAACCCTATCCCTAACCCTAACCCTATCCCTAACCCTAACCCTATCCCTAACCCTAACCCTATCCCTAACGCTAACCCTAACCCTATCCCTAACCCTAACCCTAACCCTAACCCTATCCTAACCCTAACCCTAACCCTATCCCTAACCCTATCGCCTAACCCTAACCCTATCCCTAACCCTATCGCCTAACCCTAACCCTAACCCTAACCCTATCCCTAACCCTAACCCTATCCCCTAACCCTAAACCTATCCCTAACCCTAACCCTAACCCTAGCTCTAACCCCATCGCCTAACCCTAACCCTATCCCTAACCTAACCCTATCCCCTAACCCTAACCCTAACCCTAACCCTAACCCTATCGCCTAACCCTATCCCTAACCCTAACCCTATCCCTAACCCTAACCCTAACCCTATCCCTAACCCTAACCCTATCCCTAACCCTAACCCTATCGCCTAACCCTAACCCTATCCCCTAACCCTAACCCTATCGCCTAACCCTAACCCTATCCCTAACCCTAACCCTATCGCCTAACCCTAACCCTATCCCTAACCCTAACCCTATCCCTAACCCTAACCCTAACCCTATCCCTAACCCTAACCCTAACCCTATCCCTAACCCTAACCCTAACCCTATCCCTAACCCTATCGCCTAACCCTATCCCTAACCCTAACCCTATCCCTAACCCTATCGCCTAACCCTAAACCGAACCCCAACCGCAACCCCCAACACCAAAAGGCACCGGGCCGTAAGCCTGCACCCGCACCGGCAGTGCCCTAGCCCCCTCGGGGAAGAAGGGACTCCGTCTCCACACCGCACCCGCCCCAGCTGCGCTCTCTCCCCCGCCACCGCCGAAGGCACACGATTTTGAACCGCTCCTCCCGTCCGGGGAAGCACACTCGGCAGCACGCCAACCTCCTTCCCAACGGGACCAGGACCGAAGGGCACACAGACCCTCCACCCACCCCACCAACGTGACCCAAGCCCGGGCACCCCCTTCAAATTCGCCCGCTGGGACGTGTATTAAGCCCGGCAACAGTTATTCAAGCAAAACCGCAGCCGCAAGTTGAAGTGACAACT
>NW_027308885.1:32500-40000 GCF_047496885.1 Scyliorhinus torazame
CGGCGCTCGCACGACACTTGCAACCAGCCGGCGTGCGGCGCCTGACTTCAATCAGGTTTCTGGGAACGCCCCGACATGTGCCTCTGTGCAACCCGTTAACCGTGACACATGCGACTGCAACCCAAGGGAACCAGGCACGGGAACGCCGCCGCCCCGCGTCGCCTGAAAACAGACTTGGGCACCCTGGCCTCCAGGTGTGCCCGAAAACAAGACAAGAGGTGCCCAGTCACAAAGGCTAAACCTCGACAGACATTTTATAATGTGTCTTCTACCATATATGTCTGTCTCTTCTTGAATTATTGTACAAGGATATATATATATATAATTGTGTCTTTGTTTTCTCGCCATTAAAAACTTTGTAAGTGTTTCTCTCTCGCCACAGAAAAAACACTTTGTCTGTTTTTTTTACAAGTATGTTTCTCACACAAGAGTTCACAGAAACACATTGTTTGTATCAGAGTTACCGCCGGCTCGGACTCTGACCGATTTTTAGGCCGGCAAATGAGTTCGAAAAGTCCGTCAAAATTGTTGCTAAAACCCCCTTGAGGACTTCCGAGTGCTCATGGTAAGGCCTTCGATTTGAAATCGGGACCGTACCTCAAAGTAGCACTTTCCTGGGTACTTTCAAAGTGCTACCGCTGCCAGAAAATGTTCTAAAAATCGTGTTCCCGAAAATCTCCGGGCACCCCGCCAACCCCTCGTGACGCCAAATGCAAATGGCAAATCGGCGGGAGGTCGCCCGGTAGTCCATCCGAGGAAGGCGCTCCAAATCCCCGCAAATCGACTTTTTCAAAACCTCATCGGCACTACCGAGGGCAAGTGGTTAACCAGCTGTCCGAGACACTCGACCACAAATGCAAGTGGCAGCTCGGCGGGACCAATCCACTCACCTTAGCGGGAACACCCCCACTGTGTCCCCGGTACCACGGCTGGACACGACCTCATACACTTCCGAGGGCAAGTGATTAACTAACGGTAGGGTGCACTTTTCATATATGCACGTGCCCCATCGGCGGGACCAATCCACTCCTCCGTTCCGCTCTCCTGCAACCTTGGCCCCGGTAAAGCGGCGGCACAGGACCTCATAGACCTCCTGGAAGTCGCCAGAGGCTAAGTCCGACTGGTTTATGACTTGCCACTGCCTGGACCTGCCCCCACAGGCTAAGTCCGACTGGTTTATGACTTGCCACTGTCTCCACCTCCCTCCACAGGCTAAGTCCGACTGGTTTATGACTTGCCACTGTCTCCACCAGCCTCCACAGGCTAAGTCCGACTGGTTTATGATTTGCCACTGTCTCCACTGGTTCATGACTTGCCACTGCCTGGACCTGCCCCCACAGGCTAAGTCCGACTGGTTTATGACTTGCCACTGTCTCCACCTTCCCTCCACAGGCTAAGTGCGACTGGTTTATGACTTGCCACTGTCTCCACCAGCCTCCACAGGCTAAGTCCGACTGGTTTATGATTTGCCACTGTCTCCACTGGTTCATGACTTGCCACTGCCTGGACCTGCCTCCACAGGCTAAGTCCGACTGGTTTATGACTTGCCACTGTCTCCACCAGCCTCCACAGGACAAGTCCGACTGGTTTATGATTTGCCACTGTCTCCACTGGTTCATGACTTGCCACTGCCTGGAACTGCCTCCACAGGCTAAGTCCGACTGGTTTATGACTTGCCACTGTCTCCACCAGCCTCCACAGGCTAAGTCCGACTGGTTTATGATTTGCCACTGTCTCCACTGGTTCATGACTTGCCACTGCCTGGCCCTGCCTCCACAGGCTGAGTCCGACTGTTTATGATTTGCCACTGGTTCATGACTTGCCACTGCCTGGACCTGCCTCCACAGGCTGAGTCCGACTGGTTTATGATTTCCCACTGGTTCATGACTTGCCACTGCCTGGACCTGCCTCCACAGGCTGAGTCCGACTGGTTTATGATTTGCCACTGGTTCATGACTTGCCACTGCCTGGCCCTGCCTCCACAGGCTGAGTCCGACTGGTTTATGATTTGCCACTGGTTCATGACTTGCCACTGCCTGGACCTGCCTCCACAGGCTGAGTCCGACTGGTTTATGATTTGCCACTGGTTCATGACTTGCCACTGCCTGGACCTGCCTCCACAGGCTTAAGTCCGACTGGTTTATGACTTGCCACTGTCTCCACTGGTTCATGACTTGCCACTGCCTGGCCCTGCCTCCACAGGCTGAGTCCGACTGGTTTATGATTTCCCACTGGTTCATGACTTGCCACTGCCTGGACCTGCCTCCACAGGCTGAGTCCGACTGGTTTATGATTTCCCACTGGTTCATGACTTGCCACTGCCTGGACCTGCCTCCACAGGCTGAGTCCGACTGGTTTATGATTTGCCACTGGTTCATGACTTGCCACTGCCTGGCCCTGCCTCCACAGGCTGAGTCCGACTGGTTTATGATTTGCCACTGGTTCATGACTTGCCACTGCCTGGACCTGCCTCCACAGGCTGAGTCGACTGGTTTATGATTTGCCACTGGTTCATGACTTGCCACTGCCTGGCCCTGCCTCCACAGGCTGAGTCCGACTGGTTTATGATTTGCCACTGGTTCATGACTTGCCACTGTCTCCACCAGCCTCCACAGGCTAAGTCCGACTGGTTTATGATTTGCCACTGTCTCCACCAGCCTCCACTGGTTCATGACTTGCCACCGACTCGGCCAGCCTCCCCAGGCGAAGCGCGGGCGTTTGGTGACAATTCCAAGGCAGACCAAGGCAAACACGGCCCCTTGCGCGGCGGGGAGCCGTGCCCGGCCTCGGCGGGGCGTCGGGCCGCCGTTTGGAGCGCCGGCCGAAAACCCGAAAAAAGGGCGAAAATCGGAAAGAATTCGCGCCCGATCGGGCCGAGCGGCCGGCGGGGCGGCAGCCCGGGTCGGTCTCCGCAGACCTGGAGGCTCGAGGGGACCTTTCCGACCAAAGTCCATTTCTCGATTTTCCACCTCCTACCAATCTGCAGGTACCCCGCCAACCCCTCGGGACGCCAAACGCAAATGGCAAATCGGCGGGAGGGCGCCCGGTAGTCCATCGAGGAAGGCGCTCCAAGTCCCCGCAGATCGGCTTTTTCAAAACCTCATCGGCACTACCGAGGGCAAGTGGTTAACCAGCTGTCCGAGACACTCGACCACAAATGCAAGTGGCAGCTCGGCGGGACCAATCCGCTCCCTTTAGCGGGAACACCCCCACTGTGTCCCCGGTACCACGGCTGGACACGACCTCATACACTTCCGAGGGCAAGTGATTAACTAACGGTAGGGTGCACTTTTCATATATGCACGTGCCCCATCGGCGGGACCAATCCACTCCTCCGTTTCCGCTCTCCTGCAACCTTGGCCCCGGTAAAGCGGCGGCACAGGACCTCATAGACCTCCTGGAAGTCGCCAGAGGCTAAGTCCGACTGGTTTATGACTTGCCACTGCCTGGCCCTGCCTCCACAGGCTAAGTCCGACTGGTTTATGATTTGCCACTGGTTCATGACTTGCCACTGCCTGGCCCTGCCTCCACAGGCTGAGTCCGACTGGTTTATGACTTGCCACTGCCTGGACCTGCCTCCACAGGCTAAGTCCGACTGGTTTATGACTTGCCGCTGCCTGGACCAGCCTCCACAGGCTAAGTCCGACTGGTTTATGACTTGCCACAGTCTCCGCCAGACTCCACTGGTTCATGACTTGCCACCGCCTCGACCAGCCTCCCCAGGCTAAGTCCGAGCGTTGCGGTGGCCATGCCAGTGCCGACGAGGTCTGATCCGGTCCCTCGCGCTCCGGGGAGCCGTGCCCGGCCTCGGCGGGGCGTCGGGCCGCCGTTTGGAGCGCCGGCCGAAAACCCGAAAAAAGGGCGAAAATCGGAAGAAATTCGCGCCCGATCGGGCCGAGCGGCCGGCGGGGCGGCAGCCCGGGTCGGTCTCCGCAGACCTGGAGGCTCGAGGGGACCTTTCCGACCAAAGTCCATTTCTCGATTTTCCACCTCCTACCAATCTGCAGGTACCCCGCCAACCCCTCGTGACGCCAAACGCAAGTGGCAGACCAGCGGGACGGACCACCGGTAGTCATGCCGGGAATGAGGTCTCGGCGTCGGCATAAGGTGGGTGGATCGGACCCCATCCGGCCTACGGTTCTTTTTCAAAACGGCGCCCCCGGCCCCCGCCGGCGGCGGCCTTGGCGGCCGGGTGGGCGCCCCTCCTCGAATCGCCACCCTGCCCCGGGGTGAGCCGCTTCGCCGCCGCCCGGCGCCGTCAACAACCTTGTCCTGGTTTATGACTTGTCACCGCCGCTGGTTTATGACTTGTCACCGCCGCTGGTTTATGACTTGTCACCGCCGCTGGTTTATGACTTGTCAGCACCGGCGGACGGCCTCTCGCCGCCCTTTGGACGCCCGGCGGCGGACCGTGACCCCCCACGGCTGGCCCGCGCGGGGCCCGCCACCCGCCCAAGGGGCGCCCCCTGCCGTTCGCCCACCTAACGCACGGCTGGAACAGCACCAAGCCCCGCAGCCGGCCAACGGCGGCACACACTGACCGCAGCCCACCGGAGGCACGTCGGGCCGTGGCCGTACCCCGCCCGACAGCGCCCCCTGCGGGCCACGGACCAGGCGGACGTTGGGACGAGACGATCCCCGGCCGAGGCGCTCTCTGAGCCCGCCAGGGACCGGTGCACCGCCGGCGGACGCTGCACCCGGTACACGAGCGCCCTCTGCCCGCCGGGACCGGTGCACCGCCGGGGGAGTCTGCACCGGGCCCAGGAGCTCCCTCTGCCCGCCAGGAACCGGGGGGACCGCCGGCGGAGGCTGCACCGGGCCCAGCAGGTCACTCTGCCCGCCAGGGACCGGGGGGACCGCCGGCGGAGGCTGAGCCCGGCCCAGGAGCTCCCTCTGCCCGCCAGGAACCGGGGGGACCGCCGGCGGAGGCTGAACCCGGCCCAGGAGGTCACTCTGCCCGCCAGGGACCGGGGGGACCGCCGGCGGAGGCTGCACCGGGCCACGAGCTCCCTCTGCCCGCCAGGGACCGGGGGGACCGCCGCCGGAGGCTGCACCCGGCCCAGGAGCTCCCTCTGCCCGCCAGGGACCGGGGGGGACCGCCGGCGGAGGCTGCACCCGGCCCAGGAGGTCCCTCTGCCCGCCAGGGACCGGGCGGACCGCCGGCGGAGGCTGCACCGGGCCCAGGAGCTCCCTCTGCCCGCCAGGGGCCGGGGGGACCGCCGCCGGAGGCTGCACCGGGCCCAGGAGCTCCCTCTGCCCGCCAGGGGCCGGGGGGACCGCCGCCGGAGGCTGCACCCGGCCCAGGAGCTCCCTCTGCCCGCCAGGGACCGGGGGGACCGCCCGGCGGAGGCTGCACCGGGCCCAGGAGCTCCCTCTGCCCGCCAGTGACCGGGGGGACCGCCGCCGGAGGCTGCACCCGGCCCAGTAGCTCCCTCTGCCCGCCAGGGACCGGGGGGTCCTCCGGCGGAGGCTGCACCCGGCCCAGGAGGTCCCTCTGCCCGCCAGGGACCGGGGGGACCGCCGGCGGAGGCGGCACCGGGCCCAGGAGCTCCCTCTGCCCGCCAGGGACCGGGGGGACCGCCGCCGGAGGCTGCACCCGGCCCAGGAGCTCCCTCTGCCCGCCAGGGACCGGGGGGTCCGCCGGCGGAGGCTGCACCCGGCCCAGGAGGTCCCTCTGCCCGCCAGGGACAGGGTGTAACGCCGGCGGAGGCTGCCTCCGGCCCAGGAGGTCCGTCTGCCCGCCAGGGACCGGGGGGACCGCCGAGGAGTCTCTGCCCGTCCCAGATACTCCCTATCCCTACCCCTAACCGTATCCCTAACCCTATCGCCTAACCCTAACCCTATCCCTAACCCTAACCCTAACCCTATCCCTAACTCTAACCCCATCGCCTAACCCTAACCCTATCCCTAACCCTATCCCTAACCCTAACCCTATCCCTAACCCTAACCCTATCCCTAACCCTAACCCTATCCCTAACGCTAACCCTAACCCTATCCCTAACCCTAACCCTAACCCTAACCCTATCCCTAACCCTAACCCTAACCCTATCCCTAACCCTATCGCCTAACCCTAACCCTATCCCTAACCCTATCGCCTAACCCTAACCCTAACCCTAACCCTATCCCTAACCCTAACCCTATCCCCTAACCCTAAACCTATCCCTAACCCTAACCCTAACCCTAGCTCTAACCCCATCGCCTAACCCTAACCCTATCCCTAACCCTAACCCTATCCCTAACCCTAACCCTAACCCTAACCCTAACCCTATCGCCTAACCCTATCCCTAACCCTAACCCTATCCCTAACCCTAACCCTAACCCTATCCCTAACCCTAACCCTATCCCTAACCCTAACCCTATCGCCTAACCCTAACCCTATCCCTAACCCTAACCCTATCGCCTAACCCTAACCCTATCCCTAACCCTAACCCTATCGCCTAACCCTAACCCTATCCCTAACCCTAACCCTATCCCTAACCCTAACCCTAACCCTATCCCTAACCCTAACCCTAACCCTATCCCTAACCCTAACCCTAACCCTATCCCTAACCCTATCGCCTAACCCTATCCCTAACCCTAACCCTATCCCTAACCCTATCGCCTAACCCTAAACCGAACCCCAACCGCAACCCCCAACACCAAAAGGCACCGGGCCGTAAGCCTGCACCCGCACCGGCAGTGCCCTAGCCCCCTCGGGGAAGAAGGGACTCCGTCTCCACACCGCACCCGCCCCAGCTGCGCTCTCTCCCCGCCACCGCCGAAGGCACACGATTTGAACCGCTCCTCCCGTCCGGGGAAGCACACTCGGCAGCACGCCAACCTCCTTCCCAACGGGACCAGGACCGAAGGGCACACAGACCCTCCACCACCCCACCAACGTGACCCCAAGCCCGGGCACCCCCTTCAAATTCGCCCGCTGGGACGTGTATTAAGCCCGGCAACAGTTATTCAAGCAAAACCGCAGCCGCAAGTTGAAGTGACAACTCATTAACCAAAACAATATTGGGCAAGTCATAAACCACTTTCCACTCTGGACAAGTCATAAACCAGTTTCCTCTCTGGACAAGTCATAAACCAGTTGGACAAGTCATAAACCACTTTCCTCTTTGGACAAGTCATAAACCAGTTTCCTCTCTGGACAAGTCATAAACCACTTTCCACTCTGGACAAGTCATAAACCAGTTTCCTCTCTGGACAAGTCATAAACCAGTTGGACAAGTCATAAACCACTTTCCTCTTTGGACAAGTCATAAACCAGTTTCCTCTCTGGACAAGTCATAAACCAGTTGGACAAGTCATAAACCAGTTTCCACTCTGGACAAGTCATAAACCAGTTGGACAAGTCATAAACCACTTTCCTCTTTGGACAAGTCATAAACCAGTTTCCTCTCCGGACAAGTCATAAACCAGTTGGACAAGTCATAAACCACTTTCCACTCTGGACAAGTCATAAACCAGTTTCCTCTCTGGCCAAGTCATAAACCAGTTGGACAAGTCATA
>NW_027308885.1:52500-60000 GCF_047496885.1 Scyliorhinus torazame
GCAAATGAGTTCGAAAAGTCCGTCAAAATTGTTGCTAAAACCCCTTGAGGACTTCCGAGTGCTCATTGGTAAGGCCTTCGATTTGAAATCGGGACCGTACCTCAAAGTAGCACTTTCCTGGGTACTTTCAAAGTGCTACCGCTGCCAGAAAATGTTCTAAAAATCGTGTTCCCGAAAATCTCCGGGCACCCCGCCAACCCCTCGTGACGCCAAATGCAAATGGCAAATCGGCGGGAGGTCGCCCGGTAGTCCATCCGAGGAAGGCGCTCCAAATCCCCGCAAATCGACTTTTTCAAAACCTCATCGGCACTACCGAGGGCAAGTGGTTAACCAGCTGTCCGAGACACTCGACCACAAATGCAAGTGGCAGCTCGGCGGGACCAATCCACTCCACCTTAGCGGGAACACCCCCACTGTGTCCCCGGTACCACGGCTGGACACGACCTCATACACTTCCGAGGGCAAGTGATTAACTAACGGTAGGGTGCACTTTTCATATATGCACGTGCCCCATCGGCGGGACCAATCCACTCCTCCGTTCCGCTCTCCTGCAACCTTGGCCCCGGTAAAGCGGCGGCACAGGACCTCATAGACCTCCTGGAAGTCGCCAGAGGCTAAGTCCGACTGGTTTATGACTTGCCACTGCCTGGACCTGCCCCCACAGGCTAAGTCCGACTGGTTTATGACTTGCCACTGTCTCCACCTCCCTCCACAGGCTAAGTCCGACTGGTTTATGACTTGCCACTGTCTCCACCAGCCTCCACAGGCTAAGTCCGACTGGTTTATGATTTGCCACTGTCTCCACTGGTTCATGACTTGCCACTGCCTGGACCTGCCCCCACAGGCTAAGTCCGACTGGTTTATGACTTGCCACTGTCTCCACCTTCCCTCCACAGGCTAAGTGCGACTGGTTTATGACTTGCCACTGTCTCCACCAGCCTCCACAGGCTAAGTCCGACTGGTTTATGATTTGCCACTGTCTCCACTGGTTCATGACTTGCCACTGCCTGGACCTGCCTCCACAGGCTAAGTCCGACTGGTTTATGACTTGCCACTGTCTCCACCAGCCTCCACAGGACAAGTCCGACTGGTTTATGATTTGCCACTGTCTCCACTGGTTCATGACTTGCCACTGCCTGGAACTGCCTCCACAGGCTAAGTCCGACTGGTTTATGACTTGCCACTGTCTCCACCAGCCTCCACAGGCTAAGTCCGACTGGTTTATGATTTGCCACTGTCTCCACTGGTTCATGACTTGCCACTGCCTGGCCCTGCCTCCACAGGCTGAGTCCGACTGGTTTATGATTTGCCACTGGTTCATGACTTGCCACTGCCTGGACCTGCCTCCACAGGCTGAGTCCGACTGGTTTATGATTTCCCACTGGTTCATGACTTGCCACTGCCTGGACCTGCCTCCACAGGCTGAGTCCGACTGGTTTATGATTTGCCACTGGTTCATGACTTGCCACTGCCTGGCCCTGCCTCCACAGGCTGAGTCCGACTGGTTTATGATTTGCCACTGGTTCATGACTTGCCACTGCCTGGACCTGCCTCCACAGGCTGAGTCCGACTGGTTTATGATTTGCCACTGGTTCATGACTTGCCACTGCCTGGACCTGCCTCCACAGGCTTAAGTCCGACTGGTTTATGACTTGCCACTGTCTCCACTGGTTCATGACTTGCCACTGCCTGGCCCTGCCTCCACAGGCTGAGTCCGACTGGTTTATGATTTCCCACTGGTTCATGACTTGCCACTGCCTGGACCTGCCTCCACAGGCTGAGTCCGACTGGTTTATGATTTCCCACTGGTTCATGACTTGCCACTGCCTGGACCTGCCTCCACAGGCTGAGTCCGACTGGTTTATGATTTGCCACTGGTTCATGACTTGCCACTGCCTGGCCCTGCCTCCACAGGCTGAGTCCGACTGGTTTATGATTTGCCACTGGTTCATGACTTGCCACTGCCTGGACCTGCCTCCACAGGCTGAGTCCGACTGGTTTATGATTTGCCACTGGTTCATGACTTGCCACTGCCTGGCCCTGCCTCCACAGGCTGAGTCCGACTGGTTTATGATTTGCCACTGGTTCATGACTTGCCACTGTCTCCACCAGCCTCCACAGGCTAAGTCCGACTGGTTTATGATTTGCCACTGTCTCCACCAGCCTCCACTGGTTCATGACTTGCCACCGACTCGGCCAGCCTCCCCAGGCGAAGCGCGGGCGTTTGGTGACAATTCCAAGGCAGACCAAGGCAAACACGGCCCCTTGCGCGGCGGGGAGCCGTGCCCGGCCTCGGCGGGGCGTCGGGCCGCCGTTTGGAGCGCCGGCCGAAAACCCGAAAAAAGGGCGAAAATCGGAAAGAATTCGCGCCCGATCGGGCCGAGCGGCCGGCGGGGCGGCAGCCCGGGTCGGTCTCCGCAGACCTGGAGGCTCGAGGGGACCTTTCCGACCAAAGTCCATTTCTCGATTTTCCACCTCCTACCAATCTGCAGGTACCCCGCCAACCCCTCGGGACGCCAAACGCAAATGGCAAATCGGCGGGAGGGCGCCCGGTAGTCCATCCGAGGAAGGCGCTCCAAGTCCCCGCAGATCGGCTTTTTCAAAACCTCATCGGCACTACCGAGGGCAAGTGGTTAACCAGCTGTCCGAGACACTCGACCACAAATGCAAGTGGCAGCTCGGCGGGACCAATCCGCTCCCTTTAGCGGGAACACCCCCACTGTGTCCCCGGTACCACGGCTGGACACGACCTCATACACTTCCGAGGGCAAGTGATTAACTAACGGTAGGGTGCACTTTTCATATATGCACGTGCCCCATCGGCGGGACCAATCCACTCCTCCGTTCCGCTCTCCTGCAACCTTGGCCCCGGTAAAGCGGCGGCACAGGACCTCATAGACCTCCTGGAAGTCGCCAGAGGCTAAGTCCGACTGGTTTATGACTTGCCACTGCCTGGCCCTGCCTCCACAGGCTAAGTCCGACTGGTTTATGATTTGCCACTGGTTCATGACTTGCCACTGCCTGGCCCTGCCTCCACAGGCTGAGTCCGACTGGTTTATGACTTGCCACTGCCTGGACCTGCCTCCACAGGCTAAGTCCGACTGGTTTATGACTTGCCGCTGCCTGGACCAGCCTCCACAGGCTAAGTCCGACTGGTTTATGACTTGCCACAGTCTCCGCCAGACTCCACTGGTTCATGACTTGCCACCGCCTCGACCAGCCTCCCCAGGCTAAGTCCGAGCGTTGCGGTGGCCATGCCAGTGCCGACGAGGTCTGATCCGGTCCCTCGCGCTCCGGGGAGCCGTGCCCGGCCTCGGCGGGGCGTCGGGCCGCCGTTTGGAGCGCCGGCCGAAAACCCGAAAAAAGGGCGAAAATCGGAAGAAATTCGCGCCCGATCGGGCCGAGCGGCCGGCGGGGCGGCAGCCCGGGTCGGTCTCCGCAGACCTGGAGGCTCGAGGGGACCTTTCCGACCAAAGTCCATTTCTCGATTTTCCACCTCCTACCAATCTGCAGGTACCCCGCCAACCCCTCGTGACGCCAAACGCAAGTGGCAGACCAGCGGGACGGACCACCGGTAGTCATGCCGGGAATGAGGTCTCGGCGTCGGCATAAGGTGGGTGGATCGGACCCCATCCGGCCTACGGTTCTTTTTCAAAACGGCGCCCCCGGCCCCCGCCGGCGGCGGCCTTGGCGGCCGGGTGGGCGCCCCTCCTCGAATCGCCACCCTGCCCCGGGGTGAGCCGCTTCGCCGCCGCCCGGCGCCGTCAACAACCTTGTCCTGGTTTATGACTTGTCACCGCCGCTGGTTTATGACTTGTCACCGCCGCTGGTTTATGACTTGTCACCGCCGCTGGTTTATGACTTGTCAGCACCGGCGGACGGCCTCTCGCCGCCCTTTGGACGCCCCGGCGGCGGACCGTGACCCCCCACGGCTGGCCCGCGCGGGGCCCGCCACCCGCCCAAGGGGCGCCCCCTGCCGTTCGCCCACCTAACGCACGGCTGGAACAGCACCAAGCCCCGCAGCCGGCCAACGGCGGCACACACTGACCGCAGCCCACCGGAGGCACGTCGGGCCGTGGCCGTACCCCGCCCGACAGCGCCCCCTGCGGGCCACGGACCAGGCGGACGTTGGGACGAGACGATCCCCGGCCGAGGCGCTCTCTGAGCCCGCCAGGGACCGGTGCACCGCCGGCGGACGCTGCACCCGGTACACGAGCGCCCTCTGCCCGCCGGGGACCGGTGCACCGCCGGGGGAGTCTGCACCGGGCCCAGGAGCTCCCTCTGCCCGCCAGGAACCGGGGGGACCGCCGGCGGAGGCTGCACCGGGCCCAGCAGGTCACTCTGCCCGCCAGGGACCGGGGGGACCGCCGGCGGAGGCTGAGCCCGGCCCAGGAGCTCCCTCTGCCCGCCAGGAACCGGGGGGACCGCCGGCGGAGGCTGAACCCGGCCCAGGAGGTCACTCTGCCCGCCAGGGACCGGGGGGACCGCCGGCGGAGGCTGCACCGGGCCCACGAGCTCCCTCTGCCCGCCAGGGACCGGGGGGACCGCCGCCGGAGGCTGCACCCGGCCCAGGAGCTCCCTCTGCCCGCCAGGGACCGGGGGGACCGCCGGCGGAGGCTGCACCCGGCCCAGGAGGTCCCTCTGCCCGCCAGGGACCGGGCGGACCGCCGGCGGAGGCTGCACCGGGCCCAGGAGCTCCCTCTGCCCGCCAGGGGCCGGGGGGACCGCCGCCGGAGGCTGCACCGGGCCCAGGAGCTCCCTCTGCCCGCCAGGGGCCGGGGGGACCGCCGCCGGAGGCTGCACCCGGCCCAGGAGCTCCCTCTGCCCGCCAGGGACCGGGGGGACCGCCGGCGGAGGCTGCACCGGGCCCAGGAGCTCCCTCTGCCCGCCAGTGACCGGGGGGACCGCCGCCGGAGGCTGCACCCGGCCCAGTAGCTCCCTCTGCCCGCCAGGGACCGGGGGGTCCTCCGGCGGAGGCTGCACCCGGCCCAGGAGGTCCCTCTGCCCGCCAGGGACCGGGGGGACCGCCGGCGGAGGCGGCACCGGGCCCAGGAGCTCCCTCTGCCCGCCAGGGACCGGGGGGGACCGCCGCCGGAGGCTGCACCCGGCCCAGGAGCTCCCTCTGCCCGCCAGGGACCGGGGGGTCCGCCGGCGGAGGCTGCACCCGGCCCAGGAGGTCCCTCTGCCCGCCAGGGACAGGGGTGTAACGCCGGCGGAGGCTGCCTCCGGCCCAGGAGGTCCGTCTGCCCGCCAGGGACCGGGGGGACCGCCGAGGAGTCTCTGCCCGTCCCAGATACTCCCTATCCCTACCCCTAACCGTATCCCTAACCCTATCGCCTAACCCTAACCCTATCCCTAACCCTAACCCTAACCCTATCCCTAACTCTAACCCCATCGCCTAACCCTAACCCTATCCCTAACCCTATCCCTAACCCTAACCCTATCCCTAACCCTAACCCTATCCCTAACCCTAACCCTATCCCTAACGCTAACCCTAACCCTATCCCTAACCCTAACCCTAACCCTAACCCTATCCCTAACCCTAACCCTAACCCTATCCCTAACCCTATCGCCTAACCCTAACCCTATCCCTAACCCTATCGCCTAACCCTAACCCTAACCCTAACCCTATCCCTAACCCTAACCCTATCCCCTAACCCTAAACCTATCCCTAACCCTAACCCTAACCCTAGCTCTAACCCCATCGCCTAACCCTAACCCTATCCCTAACCCTAACCCTATCCCTAACCCTAACCCTAACCCTAACCCTAACCCTATCGCCTAACCCTATCCCTAACCCTAACCCTATCCCTAACCCTAACCCTAACCCTATCCCTAACCCTAACCCTATCCCTAACCCTAACCCTATCGCCTAACCCTAACCCTATCCCTAACCCTAACCCTATCGCCTAACCCTAACCCTATCCCTAACCCTAACCCTATCGCCTAACCCTAACCCTATCCCTAACCCTAACCCTATCCCTAACCCTAACCCTAACCCTATCCCTAACCCTAACCCTAACCCTATCCCTAACCCTAACCCTAACCCTATCCCTAACCCTATCGCCTAACCCTATCCCTAACCCTAACCCTATCCCTAACCCTATCGCCTAACCCTAAACCGAACCCCAACCGCAACCCCCAACACCAAAAGGCACCGGGCCGTAAGCCTGCACCCGCACCGGCAGTGCCCTAGCCCCCTCGGGGAAGAAGGGACTCCGTCTCCACACCGCACCCGCCCCAGCTGCGCTCTCTCCCCGCCACCGCCGAAGGCACACGATTTGAACCGCTCCTCCCGTCCGGGGAAGCACACTCGGCAGCACGCCAACCTCCTTCCCAACGGGACCAGGACCGAAGGGCACACAGACCCTCCACCACCCCACCAACGTGACCCCAAGCCCGGGCACCCCCTTCAAATTCGCCCGCTGGGACGTGTATTAAGCCCGGCAACAGTTATTCAAGCAAAACCGCAGCCGCAAGTTGAAGTGACAACTCATTAACCAAAACAATATTGGGCAAGTCATAAACCACTTTCCACTCTGGACAAGTCATAAACCAGTTTCCTCTCTGGACAAGTCATAAACCAGTTGGACAAGTCATAAACCACTTTCCTCTTTGGACAAGTCATAAACCAGTTTCCTCTCTGGACAAGTCATAAACCACTTTCCACTCTGGACAAGTCATAAACCAGTTTCCTCTCTGGACAAGTCATAAACCAGTTGGACAAGTCATAAACCACTTTCCTCTTTGGACAAGTCATAAACCAGTTTCCTCTCTGGACAAGTCATAAACCAGTTGGACAAGTCATAAACCAGTTTCCACTCTGGACAAGTCATAAACCAGTTGGACAAGTCATAAACCACTTTCCTCTTTGGACAAGTCATAAACCAGTTTCCTCTCCGGACAAGTCATAAACCAGTTGGACAAGTCATAAACCACTTTCCACTCTGGACAAGTCATAAACCAGTTTCCTCTCTGGCCAAGTCATAAACCAGTTGGACAAGTCATAAACCACTCTCCTCTCTGGACAAGTCATAAACCACTTTCTTCTCTGGACAAGTCATAAACCACTTTCCTCTTTGGACAAGTCATAAACCAGTTTCCTCTCTGGACAAGTCATAAACCAGTTGGACAAGTCATAAACCACTTTCCACTCTGGACAAGTCATAAACCAGTTGGACAAGTCATAAACCACTTTCCTCTTTGGACAAGTCATAAACCAGTTTCCTCTCTGGACAAGTCATAAACCAGTTGGACAAGTCATAAACCACTTTCCACTCTGGACAAGTCATAAACCAGTTTCCTCTCTGGACAAGTCATAAACCAGTTGGACAAGTCATAAACCACTCTCCTCTCTGGACAAGTCATAAACCACTTTCTTCTCTGGACAAGTCATAAACCACTTTCCTCTTTGGACAAGTCATAAACCAGTTTCCTCTCTGGACAAGTCATAAACCAGTTGGACAAGTCATAAACCACTTTCCTCTTTGGACAAGTCAT
>NW_027308886.1:5000-10000 GCF_047496885.1 Scyliorhinus torazame
TCGGTTTAGGGTTAGGCGATAGGGTTAGGGATAGGGTTAGGGTTAGGGATAGGGTTAGGCGATAGGGTTAGGGATAGGGTTAGGGTTAGGGTTAGGGATAGGGTTAGGGTTAGGGTTAGGGATAGGGTTAGGGTTAGGGTTAGGGATAGGGTTAGGGTTAGGGATAGGGTTAGGGTTAGGCGATAGGGTTAGGGTTAGGGATAGGGTTAGGGTTAGGCGATAGGGTTAGGGTTAGGGATAGGGTTAGGGTTAGGCGATAGGGTTAGGGTTAGGGATAGGGTTAGGGTTAGGGATAGGGTTAGGGTTAGGGTTAGGGATAGGGTTAGGGTTAGGGATAGGGTTAGGCGATAGGGTTAGGGTTAGGGTTAGGGTTAGGGTTAGGGATAGGGTTAGGGTTAGGGATAGGGTTAGGGTTAGGCGATGGGGTTAGAGCTAGGGTTAGGGTTAGGGTTAGGGATAGGTTTAGGGTTAGGGGATAGGGTTAGGGTTAGGGATAGGGTTAGGGTTAGGGTTAGGGTTAGGCGATAGGGTTAGGGATAGGGTTAGGGTTAGGCGATAGGGTTAGGGATAGGGTTAGGGTTAGGGTTAGGGATAGGGTTAGGGTTAGGGTTAGGGTTAGGGATAGGGTTAGGGTTAGCGTTAGGGATAGGGTTAGGGTTAGGGATAGGGTTAGGGTTAGGGATAGGGTTAGGGTTAGGGATAGGGTTAGGGATAGGGTTAGGGTTAGGCGATGGGGTTAGAGTTAGGGATAGGGTTAGGGTTAGGGTTAGGGATAGGGTTAGGGTTAGGCGATAGGGTTAGGGATACGGTTAGGGGTAGGGATAGGGAGTATCTGGGACGGGCAGAGACTCCTCGGCGGTCCCCCCGGTCCCTGGCGGGCAGACGGACCTCCTGGGCCGGAGGCAGCCTCCGCCGGCGTTACACCCTGTCCCTGGCGGGCAGAGGGACCTCCTGGGCCGGGTGCAGCCTCCGCCGGCGGACCCCCCGGTCCCTGGCGGGCAGAGGGAGCTCCTGGGCCGGGTGCAGCCTCCGGCGGCGGTCCCCCCGGTCCCTGGCGGGCAGAGGGAGCTCCTGGGCCCGGTGCCGCCTCCGCCGGCGGTCCCCCCGGTCCCTGGCGGGCAGAGGGACCTCCTGGGCCGGGTGCAGCCTCCGCCGGAGGACCCCCCGGTCCCTGGCGGGCAGAGGGAGCTACTGGGCCGGGTGCAGCCTCCGGCGGCGGTCCCCCCGGTCACTGGCGGGCAGAGGGAGCTCCTGGGCCCGGTGCAGCCTCCGCCGGCGGTCCCCCCGGTCCCTGGCGGGCAGAGGGAGCTCCTGGGCCGGGTGCAGCCTCCGGCGGCGGTCCCCCCGGCCCCTGGCGGGCAGAGGGAGCTCCTGGGCCCGGTGCAGCCTCCGGCGGCGGTCCCCCCGGCCCCTGGCGGGCAGAGGGAGCTCCTGGGCCCGGTGCAGCCTCCGCCGGCGGTCCGCCCGGTCCCTGGCGGGCAGAGGGACCTCCTGGGCCGGGTGCAGCCTCCGCCGGCGGTCCCCCCGGTCCCTGGCGGGCAGAGGGAGCTCCTGGGCCGGGTGCAGCCTCCGGCGGCGGTCCCCCCGGTCCCTGGCGGGCAGAGGGAGCTCGTGGGCCCGGTGCAGCCTCCGCCGGCGGTCCCCCCGGTCCCTGGCGGGCAGAGTGACCTCCTGGGCCGGGTTCAGCCTCCGCCGGCGGTCCCCCCGGTTCCTGGCGGGCAGAGGGAGCTCCTGGGCCGGGCTCAGCCTCCGCCGGCGGTCCCCCCGGTCCCTGGCGGGCAGAGTGACCTGCTGGGCCCGGTGCAGCCTCCGCCGGCGGTCCCCCCGGTTCCTGGCGGGCAGAGGGAGCTCCTGGGCCCGGTGCAGACTCCCCCGGCGGTGCACCGGTCCCCGGCGGGCAGAGGGCGCTCGTGTACCGGGTGCAGCGTCCGCCGGCGGTGCACCGGTCCCTGGCGGGCTCAGAGAGCGCCTCGGCCGGGGATCGTCTCGTCCCAACGTCCGCCTGGTCCGTGGCCCGCAGGGGGCGCTGTCGGGCGGGGTACGGCCACGGCCCGACGTGCCTCCGGTGGGCTGCGGTCAGTGTGTGCCGCCGTTGGCCGGCTGCGGGGCTTGGTGCTGTTCCAGCCGTGCGTTAGGTGGGCGAACGGCAGGGGGCGCCCCTTGGGCGGGTGGCGGGCCCCGCGCGGGCCAGCCGTGGGGGGTCACGGTCCGCCGCCGGGGCGTCCAAAGGGCGGCGAGAGGCCGTCCGCCGGTGCTGACAAGTCATAAACCAGCGGCGGTGACAAGTCATAAACCAGCGGCGGTGACAAGTCATAAACCAGCGGCGGTGACAAGTCATAAACCAGGACAAGGTTGTTGACGGCGCCGGGCGGCGGCGAAGCGGCTCACCCCGGGGCAGGGTGGCGATTCGAGGAGGGGCGCCCACCCGGCCGCCAAGGCCGCCGCCGGCGGGGGCCGGGGGCGCCGTTTTGAAAAAGAACCGTAGGCCGGATGGGGTCCGATCCACCCACCTTATGCCGACGCCGAGACCTCATTCCCGGCATGACTACCGGTGGTCCGTCCCGCTGGTCTGCCACTTGCGTTTGGCGTCACGAGGGGTTGGCGGGGTACCTGCAGATTGGTAGGAGGTGGAAAATCGAGAAATGGACTTTGGTCGGAAAGGTCCCCTCGAGCCTCCAGGTCTGCGGAGACCGACCCGGGCTGCCGCCCCGCCGGCCGCTCGGCCCGATCGGGCGCGAATTTCTTCCGATTTTCGCCCTTTTTTCGGGTTTTCGGCCGGCGCTCCAAACGGCGGCCCGACGCCCCGCCGAGGCCGGGCACGGCTCCCCGGAGCGCGAGGGACCGGATCAGACCTCGTCGGCACTGGCATGGCCACCGCAACGCTCGGACTTAGCCTGGGGAGGCTGGTCGAGGCGGTGGCAAGTCATGAACCAGTGGAGTCTGGCGGAGACTGTGGCAAGTCATAAACCAGTCGGACTTAGCCTGTGGAGGCTGGTCCAGGCAGCGGCAAGTCATAAACCAGTCGGACTTAGCCTGTGGAGGCAGGTCCAGGCAGTGGCAAGTCATAAACCAGTCGGACTCAGCCTGTGGAGGCAGGGCCAGGCAGTGGCAAGTCATGAACCAGTGGCAAATCATAAACCAGTCGGACTTAGCCTGTGGAGGCAGGGCCAGGCAGTGGCAAGTCATAAACCAGTCGGACTTAGCCTCTGGCGACTTCCAGGAGGTCTATGAGGTCCTGTGCCGCCGCTTTACCGGGGCCAAGGTTGCAGGAGAGCGGAACGGAGGAGTGGATTGGTCCCGCCGATGGGGCACGTGCATATATGAAAAGTGCACCCTACCGTTAGTTAATCACTTGCCCTCGGAAGTGTATGAGGTCGTGTCCAGCCGTGGTACCGGGGACACAGTGGGGGTGTTCCCGCTAAAGGGAGCGGATTGGTCCCGCCGAGCTGCCACTTGCATTTGTGGTCGAGTGTCTCGGACAGCTGGTTAACCACTTGCCCTCGGTAGTGCCGATGAGGTTTTGAAAAAGCCGATCTGCGGGGACTTGGAGCGCCTTCCTCGGATGGACTACCGGGCGCCCTCCCGCCGATTTGCCATTTGCGTTTGGCGTCCCGAGGGGTTGGCGGGGTACCTGCAGATTGGTAGGAGGTGGAAAATCGAGAAATGGACTTTGGTCGGAAAGGTCCCCTCGAGCCTCCAGGTCTGCGGAGACCGACCCGGGCTGCCGCCCCGCCGGCCGCTCGGCCCGATCGGGCGCGAATTCTTTCCGATTTTCGCCCTTTTTTCGGGTTTTCGGCCGGCGCTCCAAACGGCGGCCCGACGCCCCGCCGAGGCCGGGCACGGCTCCCCGCCGCGCAAGGGGCCGTGTTTGCCTTGGTCTGCCTTGGAATTGTCACCAAACGCCCGCGCTTCGCCTGGGGAGGCTGGCCGAGTCGGTGGCAAGTCATGAACCAGTGGAGGCTGGTGGAGACAGTGGCAAATCATAAACCAGTCGGACTTAGCCTGTGGAGGCTGGTGGAGACAGTGGCAAGTCATGAACCAGTGGCAAATCATAAACCAGTCGGACTCAGCCTGTGGAGGCAGGGCCAGGCAGTGGCAAGTCATGAACCAGTGGCAAATCATAAACCAGTCGGACTCAGCCTGTGGAGGCAGGTCCAGGCAGTGGCAAGTCATGAACCAGTGGCAAATCATAAACCAGTCGGACTCAGCCTGTGGAGGCAGGGCCAGGCAGTGGCAAGTCATGAACCAGTGGCAAATCATAAACCAGTCGGACTCAGCCTGTGGAGGCAGGTCCAGGCAGTGGCAAGTCATGAACCAGTGGGAAATCATAAACCAGTCGGACTCAGCCTGTGGAGGCAGGTCCAGGCAGTGGCAAGTCATGAACCAGTGGGAAATCATAAACCAGTCGGACTCAGCCTGTGGAGGCAGGGCCAGGCAGTGGCAAGTCATGAACCAGTGGAGACAGTGGCAAGTCATAAACCAGTCGGACTTAAGCCTGTGGAGGCAGGTCCAGGCAGTGGCAAGTCATGAACCAGTGGCAAATCATAAACCAGTCGGACTCAGCCTGTGGAGGCAGGTCCAGGCAGTGGCAAGTCATGAACCAGTGGCAAATCATAAACCAGTCGGACTCAGCCTGTGGAGGCAGGGCCAGGCAGTGGCAAGTCATGAACCAGTGGCAAATCATAAACCAGTCGGACTCAGCCTGTGGAGGCAGGTCCAGGCAGTGGCAAGTCATGAACCAGTGGGAAATCATAAACCAGTCGGACTCAGCCTGTGGAGGCAGGTCCAGGCAGTGGCAAGTCATGAACCAGTGGCAAATCATAAACCAGTCGGACTCAGCCTGTGGAGGCAGGGCCAGGCAGTGGCAAGTCATGAACCAGTGGAGACAGTGGCAAATCATAAACCAGTCGGACTTAGCCTGTGGAGGCTGGTGGAGACAGTGGCAAGTCATAAACCAGTCGGACTTAGCCTGTGGAGGCAGTTCCAGGCAGTGGCAAGTC
>NW_027308886.1:22500-30000 GCF_047496885.1 Scyliorhinus torazame
TGTCCAGAGTGGAAAGTGGTTTATGACTTGTCCAACTGGTTTATGACTTGTCCAGAGAGGAAACTGGTTTATGACTTGTCCAAAGAGGAAAGTGGTTTATGACTTGTCCAACTGGTTTATGACTTGTCCAGAGAGGAAACTGGTTTATGACTTGTCCAAAGAGGAAAGTGGTTTATGACTTGTCCAGAGAAGAAAGTGGTTTATGACTTGTCCAGAGAGGAGAGTGGTTTATGACTTGTCCAACTGGTTTATGACTTGGCCAGAGAGGAAACTGGTTTATGACTTGTCCAGAGTGGAAAGTGGTTTATGACTTGTCCAACTGGTTTATGACTTGTCCGGAGAGGAAACTGGTTTATGACTTGTCCAAAGAGGAAAGTGGTTTATGACTTGTCCAACTGGTTTATGACTTGTCCAGAGTGGAAACTGGTTTATGACTTGTCCAACTGGTTTATGACTTGTCCAGAGAGGAAACTGGTTTATGACTTGTCCAAAGAGGAAAGTGGTTTATGACTTGTCCAACTGGTTTATGACTTGTCCAGAGAGGAAACTGGTTTATGACTTGTCCAGAGTGGAAAGTGGTTTATGACTTGTCCAACTGGTTTATGACTTGTCCAGAGAGGAAACTGGTTTATGACTTGTCCAAAGAGGAAAGTGGTTTATGACTTGTCCAACTGGTTTATGACTTGTCCAGAGAGGAAACTGGTTTATGACTTGTCCAAAGAGGAAAGTGGTTTATGACTTGTCCAGAGTGGAAAGTGGTTTATGACTTGCCCAATATTGTTTTGGTTAATGAGTTGTCACTTCAACTTGCGGCTGCGGTTTTGCTTGAATAACTGTTGCCGGGCTTAATACACGTCCCAGCGGGCGAATTTGAAGGGGGTGCCCGGGCTTGGGGTCACGTTGGTGGGGTGGTGGAGGGTCTGTGTGCCCTTCGGTCCTGGTCCCGTTGGGAAGGAGGTTGGCGTGCTGCCGAGTGTGCTTCCCCGGACGGGAGGAGCGGTTCAAATCGTGTGCCTTCGGCGGTGGCGGGGAGAGAGCGCAGCTGGGGCGGGTGCGGTGTGGAGACGGAGTCCCTTCTTCCCCGAGGGGGCTAGGGCACTGCCGGTGCGGGTGCAGGCTTACGGCCCGGTGCCTTTTGGTGTTGGGGGTTGCGGTTGGGGTTCGGTTTAGGGTTAGGCGATAGGGTTAGGGATAGGGTTAGGGTTAGGGATAGGGTTAGGCGATAGGGTTAGGGATAGGGTTAGGGTTAGGGTTAGGGATAGGGTTAGGGTTAGGGTTAGGGATAGGGTTAGGGTTAGGGTTAGGGATAGGGTTAGGGTTAGGGATAGGGTTAGGGTTAGGCGATAGGGTTAGGGTTAGGGATAGGGTTAGGGTTAGGCGATAGGGTTAGGGTTAGGGATAGGGTTAGGGTTAGGCGATAGGGTTAGGGTTAGGGATAGGGTTAGGGTTAGGGATAGGGTTAGGGTTAGGGTTAGGGATAGGGTTAGGGTTAGGGATAGGGTTAGGCGATAGGGTTAGGGTTAGGGTTAGGGTTAGGGTTAGGGATAGGGTTAGGGTTAGGGATAGGGTTAGGGTTAGGCGATGGGGTTAGAGCTAGGGTTAGGGTTAGGGTTAGGGATAGGTTTAGGGTTAGGGGATAGGGTTAGGGTTAGGGATAGGGTTAGGGTTAGGGTTAGGGTTAGGCGATAGGGTTAGGGATAGGGTTAGGGTTAGGCGATAGGGTTAGGGATAGGGTTAGGGTTAGGGTTAGGGATAGGGTTAGGGTTAGGGTTAGGGTTAGGGATAGGGTTAGGGTTAGCGTTAGGGATAGGGTTAGGGTTAGGGATAGGGTTAGGGTTAGGGATAGGGTTAGGGTTAGGGATAGGGTTAGGGATAGGGTTAGGGTTAGGCGATGGGGTTAGAGTTAGGGATAGGGTTAGGGTTAGGGTTAGGGATAGGGTTAGGGTTAGGCGATAGGGTTAGGGATACGGTTAGGGGTAGGGATAGGGAGTATCTGGGACGGGCAGAGACTCCTCGGCGGTCCCCCCGGTCCCTGGCGGGCAGACGGACCTCCTGGGCCGGAGGCAGCCTCCGCCGGCGTTACACCCTGTCCCTGGCGGGCAGAGGGACCTCCTGGGCCGGGTGCAGCCTCCGCCGGCGGACCCCCCGGTCCCTGGCGGGCAGAGGGAGCTCCTGGGCCGGGTGCAGCCTCCGGCGGCGGTCCCCCCGGTCCCTGGCGGGCAGAGGGAGCTCCTGGGCCCGGTGCCGCCTCCGCCGGCGGTCCCCCCGGTCCCTGGCGGGCAGAGGGACCTCCTGGGCCGGGTGCAGCCTCCGCCGGAGGACCCCCCGGTCCCTGGCGGGCAGAGGGAGCTACTGGGCCGGGTGCAGCCTCCGGCGGCGGTCCCCCCGGTCACTGGCGGGCAGAGGGAGCTCCTGGGCCCGGTGCAGCCTCCGCCGGCGGTCCCCCCGGTCCCTGGCGGGCAGAGGGAGCTCCTGGGCCCGGTGCAGCCTCCGGCGGCGGTCCCCCCGGCCCCTGGCGGGCAGAGGGAGCTCCTGGGCCCGGTGCAGCCTCCGCCGGCGGTCCGCCCGGTCCCTGGCGGGCAGAGGGACCTCCTGGGCCGGGTGCAGCCTCCGCCGGCGGTCCCCCCGGTCCCTGGCGGGCAGAGGGAGCTCCTGGGCCGGGTGCAGCCTCCGGCGGCGGTCCCCCCGGTCCCTGGCGGGCAGAGGGAGCTCGTGGGCCCGGTGCAGCCTCCGCCGGCGGTCCCCCCGGTCCCTGGCGGGCAGAGTGACCTCCTGGGCCGGGTTCAGCCTCCGCCGGCGGTCCCCCCGGTTCCTGGCGGGCAGAGGGAGCTCCTGGGCCGGGCTCAGCCTCCGCCGGCGGTCCCCCCGGTCCCTGGCGGG
The DNA here is from genome assembly GCF_047496885.1 of Scyliorhinus torazame. Lineage (NCBI taxonomy): Eukaryota > Metazoa > Chordata > Chondrichthyes > Carcharhiniformes > Scyliorhinidae > Scyliorhinus > Scyliorhinus torazame. Next base: position 25,381 of record NW_027308886.1, read on the forward strand.
CAGAGTGACCTGCTGGGCCCGGTGCAGCCTCCGCCGGCGGTCCCCCCGGTTCCTGGCGGGCAGAGGGAGCTCCTGGGCCCGGTGCAGACTCCCCCGGCGGTGCACCGGTCCCCGGCGGGCAGAGGGCGCTCGTGTACCGGGTGCAGCGTCCGCCGGCGGTGCACCGGTCCCTGGCGGGCTCAGAGAGCGCCTCGGCCGGGGATCGTCTCGTCCCAACGTCCGCCTGGTCCGTGGCCCGCAGGGGGCGCTGTCGGGCGGGGTACGGCCACGGCCCGACGTGCCTCCGGTGGGCTGCGGTCAGTGTGTGCCGCCGTTGGCCGGCTGCGGGGCTTGGTGCTGTTCCAGCCGTGCGTTAGGTGGGCGAACGGCAGGGGGCGCCCCTTGGGCGGGTGGCGGGCCCCGCGCGGGCCAGCCGTGGGGGGTCACGGTCCGCCGCCGGGGCGTCCAAAGGGCGGCGAGAGGCCGTCCGCCGGTGCTGACAAGTCATAAACCAGCGGCGGTGACAAGTCATAAACCAGCGGCGGTGACAAGTCATAAACCAGCGGCGGTGACAAGTCATAAACCAGGACAAGGTTGTTGACGGCGCCGGGCGGCGGCGAAGCGGCTCACCCCGGGGCAGGGTGGCGATTCGAGGAGGGGCGCCCACCCGGCCGCCAAGGCCGCCGCCGGCGGGGGCCGGGGGCGCCGTTTTGAAAAAGAACCGTAGGCCGGATGGGGTCCGATCCACCCACCTTATGCCGACGCCGAGACCTCATTCCCGGCATGACTACCGGTGGTCCGTCCCGCTGGTCTGCCACTTGCGTTTGGCGTCACGAGGGGTTGGCGGGGTACCTGCAGATTGGTAGGAGGTGGAAAATCGAGAAATGGACTTTGGTCGGAAAGGTCCCCTCGAGCCTCCAGGTCTGCGGAGACCGACCCGGGCTGCCGCCCCGCCGGCCGCTCGGCCCGATCGGGCGCGAATTTCTTCCGATTTTCGCCCTTTTTTCGGGTTTTCGGCCGGCGCTCCAAACGGCGGCCCGACGCCCCGCCGAGGCCGGGCACGGCTCCCCGGAGCGCGAGGGACCGGATCAGACCTCGTCGGCACTGGCATGGCCACCGCAACGCTCGGACTTAGCCTGGGGAGGCTGGTCGAGGCGGTGGCAAGTCATGAACCAGTGGAGTCTGGCGGAGACTGTGGCAAGTCATAAACCAGTCGGACTTAGCCTGTGGAGGCTGGTCCAGGCAGCGGCAAGTCATAAACCAGTCGGACTTAGCCTGTGGAGGCAGGTCCAGGCAGTGGCAAGTCATAAACCAGTCGGACTCAGCCTGTGGAGGCAGGGCCAGGCAGTGGCAAGTCATGAACCAGTGGCAAATCATAAACCAGTCGGACTTAGCCTGTGGAGGCAGGGCCAGGCAGTGGCAAGTCATAAACCAGTCGGACTTAGCCTCTGGCGACTTCCAGGAGGTCTATGAGGTCCTGTGCCGCCGCTTTACCGGGGCCAAGGTTGCAGGAGAGCGGAACGGAGGAGTGGATTGGTCCCGCCGATGGGGCACGTGCATATATGAAAAGTGCACCCTACCGTTAGTTAATCACTTGCCCTCGGAAGTGTATGAGGTCGTGTCCAGCCGTGGTACCGGGGACACAGTGGGGGTGTTCCCGCTAAAGGGAGCGGATTGGTCCCGCCGAGCTGCCACTTGCATTTGTGGTCGAGTGTCTCGGACAGCTGGTTAACCACTTGCCCTCGGTAGTGCCGATGAGGTTTTGAAAAAGCCGATCTGCGGGGACTTGGAGCGCCTTCCTCGGATGGACTACCGGGCGCCCTCCCGCCGATTTGCCATTTGCGTTTGGCGTCCCGAGGGGTTGGCGGGGTACCTGCAGATTGGTAGGAGGTGGAAAATCGAGAAATGGACTTTGGTCGGAAAGGTCCCCTCGAGCCTCCAGGTCTGCGGAGACCGACCCGGGCTGCCGCCCCGCCGGCCGCTCGGCCCGATCGGGCGCGAATTCTTTCCGATTTTCGCCCTTTTTTCGGGTTTTCGGCCGGCGCTCCAAACGGCGGCCCGACGCCCCGCCGAGGCCGGGCACGGCTCCCCGCCGCGCAAGGGGCCGTGTTTGCCTTGGTCTGCCTTGGAATTGTCACCAAACGCCCGCGCTTCGCCTGGGGAGGCTGGCCGAGTCGGTGGCAAGTCATGAACCAGTGGAGGCTGGTGGAGACAGTGGCAAATCATAAACCAGTCGGACTTAGCCTGTGGAGGCTGGTGGAGACAGTGGCAAGTCATGAACCAGTGGCAAATCATAAACCAGTCGGACTCAGCCTGTGGAGGCAGGGCCAGGCAGTGGCAAGTCATGAACCAGTGGCAAATCATAAACCAGTCGGACTCAGCCTGTGGAGGCAGGTCCAGGCAGTGGCAAGTCATGAACCAGTGGCAAATCATAAACCAGTCGGACTCAGCCTGTGGAGGCAGGGCCAGGCAGTGGCAAGTCATGAACCAGTGGCAAATCATAAACCAGTCGGACTCAGCCTGTGGAGGCAGGTCCAGGCAGTGGCAAGTCATGAACCAGTGGGAAATCATAAACCAGTCGGACTCAGCCTGTGGAGGCAGGTCCAGGCAGTGGCAAGTCATGAACCAGTGGGAAATCATAAACCAGTCGGACTCAGCCTGTGGAGGCAGGGCCAGGCAGTGGCAAGTCATGAACCAGTGGAGACAGTGGCAAGTCATAAACCAGTCGGACTTAAGCCTGTGGAGGCAGGTCCAGGCAGTGGCAAGTCATGAACCAGTGGCAAATCATAAACCAGTCGGACTCAGCCTGTGGAGGCAGGTCCAGGCAGTGGCAAGTCATGAACCAGTGGCAAATCATAAACCAGTCGGACTCAGCCTGTGGAGGCAGGGCCAGGCAGTGGCAAGTCATGAACCAGTGGCAAATCATAAACCAGTCGGACTCAGCCTGTGGAGGCAGGTCCAGGCAGTGGCAAGTCATGAACCAGTGGGAAATCATAAACCAGTCGGACTCAGCCTGTGGAGGCAGGTCCAGGCAGTGGCAAGTCATGAACCAGTGGCAAATCATAAACCAGTCGGACTCAGCCTGTGGAGGCAGGGCCAGGCAGTGGCAAGTCATGAACCAGTGGAGACAGTGGCAAATCATAAACCAGTCGGACTTAGCCTGTGGAGGCTGGTGGAGACAGTGGCAAGTCATAAACCAGTCGGACTTAGCCTGTGGAGGCAGTTCCAGGCAGTGGCAAGTCATGAACCAGTGGAGACAGTGGCAAATCATAAACCAGTCGGACTTGTCCTGTGGAGGCTGGTGGAGACAGTGGCAAGTCATAAACCAGTCGGACTTAGCCTGTGGAGGCAGGTCCAGGCAGTGGCAAGTCATGAACCAGTGGAGACAGTGGCAAATCATAAACCAGTCGGACTTAGCCTGTGGAGGCTGGTGGAGACAGTGGCAAGTCATAAACCAGTCGCACTTAGCCTGTGGAGGGAAGGTGGAGACAGTGGCAAGTCATAAACCAGTCGGACTTAGCCTGTGGGGGCAGGTCCAGGCAGTGGCAAGTCATGAACCAGTGGAGACAGTGGCAAATCATAAACCAGTCGGACTTAGCCTGTGGAGGCTGGTGGAGACAGTGGCAAGTCATAAACCAGTCGGACTTAGCCTGTGGAGGGAGGTGGAGACAGTGGCAAGTCATAAACCAGTCGGACTTAGCCTGTGGGGGCAGGTCCAGGCAGTGGCAAGTCATAAACCAGTCGGACTTAGCCTCTGGCGACTTCCAGGAGGTCTATGAGGTCCTGTGCCGCCGCTTTACCGGGGCCAAGGTTGCAGGAGAGCGGAACGGAGGAGTGGATTGGTCCCGCCGATGGGGCACGTGCATATATGAAAAGTGCACCCTACCGTTAGTTAATCACTTGCCCTCGGAAGTGTATGAGGTCGTGTCCAGCCGTGGTACCGGGGACACAGTGGGGGTGTTCCCGCTAAGGTGGAGTGGATTGGTCCCGCCGAGCTGCCACTTGCATTTGTGGTCGAGTGTCTCGGACAGCTGGTTAACCACTTGCCCTCGGTAGTGCCGATGAGGTTTTGAAAAAGTCGATTTGCGGGGATTTGGAGCGCCTTCCTCGGATGGACTACCGGGCGACCTCCCGCCGATTTGCCATTTGCATTTGGCGTCACGAGGGGTTGGCGGGGTGCCCGGAGATTTTCGGGAACACGATTTTTAGAACATTTTCTGGCAGCGGTAGCACTTTGAAAGTACCCAGGAAAGTGCTACTTTGAGGTACGGTCCCGATTTCAAATCGAAGGCCTTACCAATGAGCACTCGGAAGTCCTCAAGGGGTTTTAGCAACAATTTTGACGGACTTTTCGAACTCATTTGCCGGCCTAAAAATCGGTCAGAGTCCGAGCCGGCGGTAACTCTGATACAAACAATGTGTTTCTGTGAACTCTTGTGTGAGAAACATACTTGTAAAAAAAACAGACAAAGTGTTTTTTCTGTGGCGAGAGAGAAACACTTACAAAGTTTTTAATGGCGAGAAAACAAAGACACAATTATATATATATATATCCTTGTACAATAATTCAAGAAGAGACAGACATATATGGTAGAAGACACATTATAAAATGTCTGTCGAGGTTTAGCCTTTGTGACTGGG
>NW_027308886.1:42500-50000 GCF_047496885.1 Scyliorhinus torazame
TGACTTGTCCAACTGGTTTATGACTTGTCCAGAGAGGAAACTGGTTTATGACTTGTCCAGAGTGGAAAGTGGTTTATGACTTGTCCAGAGAGGAAACTGGTTTATGACTTGTCCAAAGAGGAAAGTGGTTTATGACTTGTCCAACTGGTTTATGACTTGTCCAGAGAGGAAACTGGTTTATGACTTGTCCAGAGTGGAAAGTGGTTTATGACTTGCCCAATATTGTTTTGGTTAATGAGTTGTCACTTCAACTTGCGGCTGCGGTTTTGCTTGAATAACTGTTGCCGGGCTTAATACACGTCCCAGCGGGCGAATTTGAAGGGGGTGCCCGGGCTTGGGGTCACGTTGGTGGGGTGGTGGAGGGTCTGTGTGCCCTTCGGTCCTGGTCCCGTTGGGAAGGAGGTTGGCGTGCTGCCGAGTGTGCTTCCCCGGACGGGAGGAGCGGTTCAAATCGTGTGCCTTCGGCGGTGGCGGGGAGAGAGCGCAGCTGGGGCGGGTGCGGTGTGGAGACGGAGTCCCTTCTTCCCCGAGGGGGCTAGGGCACTGCCGGTGCGGGTGCAGGCTTACGGCCCGGTGCCTTTTGGTGTTGGGGGTTGCGGTTGGGGTTCGGTTTAGGGTTAGGCGATAGGGTTAGGGATAGGGTTAGGGTTAGGGATAGGGTTAGGCGATAGGGTTAGGGATAGGGTTAGGGTTAGGGTTAGGGATAGGGTTAGGGTTAGGGTTAGGGATAGGGTTAGGGTTAGGGTTAGGGATAGGGTTAGGGTTAGGGATAGGGTTAGGGTTAGGCGATAGGGTTAGGGTTAGGGATAGGGTTAGGGTTAGGCGATAGGGTTAGGGTTAGGGATAGGGTTAGGGTTAGGCGATAGGGTTAGGGTTAGGGATAGGGTTAGGGTTAGGGATAGGGTTAGGGTTAGGGTTAGGGATAGGGTTAGGGTTAGGGATAGGGTTAGGCGATAGGGTTAGGGTTAGGGTTAGGGTTAGGGTTAGGGATAGGGTTAGGGTTAGGGATAGGGTTAGGGTTAGGCGATGGGGTTAGAGCTAGGGTTAGGGTTAGGGTTAGGGATAGGTTTAGGGTTAGGGGATAGGGTTAGGGTTAGGGATAGGGTTAGGGTTAGGGTTAGGGTTAGGCGATAGGGTTAGGGATAGGGTTAGGGTTAGGCGATAGGGTTAGGGATAGGGTTAGGGTTAGGGTTAGGGATAGGGTTAGGGTTAGGGTTAGGGTTAGGGATAGGGTTAGGGTTAGCGTTAGGGATAGGGTTAGGGTTAGGGATAGGGTTAGGGTTAGGGATAGGGTTAGGGTTAGGGATAGGGTTAGGGATAGGGTTAGGGTTAGGCGATGGGGTTAGAGTTAGGGATAGGGTTAGGGTTAGGGTTAGGGATAGGGTTAGGGTTAGGCGATAGGGTTAGGGATACGGTTAGGGGTAGGGATAGGGAGTATCTGGGACGGGCAGAGACTCCTCGGCGGTCCCCCCGGTCCCTGGCGGGCAGACGGACCTCCTGGGCCGGAGGCAGCCTCCGCCGGCGTTACACCCTGTCCCTGGCGGGCAGAGGGACCTCCTGGGCCGGGTGCAGCCTCCGCCGGCGGACCCCCCGGTCCCTGGCGGGCAGAGGGAGCTCCTGGGCCGGGTGCAGCCTCCGGCGGCGGTCCCCCCGGTCCCTGGCGGGCAGAGGGAGCTCCTGGGCCCGGTGCCGCCTCCGCCGGCGGTCCCCCCGGTCCCTGGCGGGCAGAGGGACCTCCTGGGCCGGGTGCAGCCTCCGCCGGAGGACCCCCCGGTCCCTGGCGGGCAGAGGGAGCTACTGGGCCGGGTGCAGCCTCCGGCGGCGGTCCCCCCGGTCACTGGCGGGCAGAGGGAGCTCCTGGGCCCGGTGCAGCCTCCGCCGGCGGTCCCCCCGGTCCCTGGCGGGCAGAGGGAGCTCCTGGGCCGGGTGCAGCCTCCGGCGGCGGTCCCCCCGGCCCCTGGCGGGCAGAGGGAGCTCCTGGGCCCGGTGCAGCCTCCGGCGGCGGTCCCCCCGGCCCCTGGCGGGCAGAGGGAGCTCCTGGGCCCGGTGCAGCCTCCGCCGGCGGTCCGCCCGGTCCCTGGCGGGCAGAGGGACCTCCTGGGCCGGGTGCAGCCTCCGCCGGCGGTCCCCCCGGTCCCTGGCGGGCAGAGGGAGCTCCTGGGCCGGGTGCAGCCTCCGGCGGCGGTCCCCCCGGTCCCTGGCGGGCAGAGGGAGCTCGTGGGCCCGGTGCAGCCTCCGCCGGCGGTCCCCCCGGTCCCTGGCGGGCAGAGTGACCTCCTGGGCCGGGTTCAGCCTCCGCCGGCGGTCCCCCCGGTTCCTGGCGGGCAGAGGGAGCTCCTGGGCCGGGCTCAGCCTCCGCCGGCGGTCCCCCCGGTCCCTGGCGGGCAGAGTGACCTGCTGGGCCCGGTGCAGCCTCCGCCGGCGGTCCCCCCGGTTCCTGGCGGGCAGAGGGAGCTCCTGGGCCCGGTGCAGACTCCCCCGGCGGTGCACCGGTCCCCGGCGGGCAGAGGGCGCTCGTGTACCGGGTGCAGCGTCCGCCGGCGGTGCACCGGTCCCTGGCGGGCTCAGAGAGCGCCTCGGCCGGGGATCGTCTCGTCCCAACGTCCGCCTGGTCCGTGGCCCGCAGGGGGCGCTGTCGGGCGGGGTACGGCCACGGCCCGACGTGCCTCCGGTGGGCTGCGGTCAGTGTGTGCCGCCGTTGGCCGGCTGCGGGGCTTGGTGCTGTTCCAGCCGTGCGTTAGGTGGGCGAACGGCAGGGGGCGCCCCTTGGGCGGGTGGCGGGCCCCGCGCGGGCCAGCCGTGGGGGGTCACGGTCCGCCGCCGGGGCGTCCAAAGGGCGGCGAGAGGCCGTCCGCCGGTGCTGACAAGTCATAAACCAGCGGCGGTGACAAGTCATAAACCAGCGGCGGTGACAAGTCATAAACCAGCGGCGGTGACAAGTCATAAACCAGGACAAGGTTGTTGACGGCGCCGGGCGGCGGCGAAGCGGCTCACCCCGGGGCAGGGTGGCGATTCGAGGAGGGGCGCCCACCCGGCCGCCAAGGCCGCCGCCGGCGGGGGCCGGGGGCGCCGTTTTGAAAAAGAACCGTAGGCCGGATGGGGTCCGATCCACCCACCTTATGCCGACGCCGAGACCTCATTCCCGGCATGACTACCGGTGGTCCGTCCCGCTGGTCTGCCACTTGCGTTTGGCGTCACGAGGGGTTGGCGGGGTACCTGCAGATTGGTAGGAGGTGGAAAATCGAGAAATGGACTTTGGTCGGAAAGGTCCCCTCGAGCCTCCAGGTCTGCGGAGACCGACCCGGGCTGCCGCCCCGCCGGCCGCTCGGCCCGATCGGGCGCGAATTTCTTCCGATTTTCGCCCTTTTTTCGGGTTTTCGGCCGGCGCTCCAAACGGCGGCCCGACGCCCCGCCGAGGCCGGGCACGGCTCCCCGGAGCGCGAGGGACCGGATCAGACCTCGTCGGCACTGGCATGGCCACCGCAACGCTCGGACTTAGCCTGGGGAGGCTGGTCGAGGCGGTGGCAAGTCATGAACCAGTGGAGTCTGGCGGAGACTGTGGCAAGTCATAAACCAGTCGGACTTAGCCTGTGGAGGCTGGTCCAGGCAGCGGCAAGTCATAAACCAGTCGGACTTAGCCTGTGGAGGCAGGTCCAGGCAGTGGCAAGTCATAAACCAGTCGGACTCAGCCTGTGGAGGCAGGGCCAGGCAGTGGCAAGTCATGAACCAGTGGCAAATCATAAACCAGTCGGACTTAGCCTGTGGAGGCAGGGCCAGGCAGTGGCAAGTCATAAACCAGTCGGACTTAGCCTCTGGCGACTTCCAGGAGGTCTATGAGGTCCTGTGCCGCCGCTTTACCGGGGCCAAGGTTGCAGGAGAGCGGAACGGAGGAGTGGATTGGTCCCGCCGATGGGGCACGTGCATATATGAAAAGTGCACCCTACCGTTAGTTAATCACTTGCCCTCGGAAGTGTATGAGGTCGTGTCCAGCCGTGGTACCGGGGACACAGTGGGGGTGTTCCCGCTAAAGGAGCGGATTGGTCCCGCCGAGCTGCCACTTGCATTTGTGGTCGAGTGTCTCGGACAGCTGGTTAACCACTTGCCCTCGGTAGTGCCGATGAGGTTTTGAAAAAGCCGATCTGCGGGGACTTGGAGCGCCTTCCTCGGATGGACTACCGGGCGCCCTCCCGCCGATTTGCCATTTGCGTTTGGCGTCCCGAGGGGTTGGCGGGGTACCTGCAGATTGGTAGGAGGTGGAAAATCGAGAAATGGACTTTGGTCGGAAAGGTCCCCTCGAGCCTCCAGGTCTGCGGAGACCGACCCGGGCTGCCGCCCCGCCGGCCGCTCGGCCCGATCGGGCGCGAATTCTTTCCGATTTTCGCCCTTTTTTCGGGTTTTCGGCCGGCGCTCCAAACGGCGGCCCGACGCCCCGCCGAGGCCGGGCACGGCTCCCCGCCGCGCAAGGGGCCGTGTTTGCCTTGGTCTGCCTTGGAATTGTCACCAAACGCCCGCGCTTCGCCTGGGGAGGCTGGCCGAGTCGGTGGCAAGTCATGAACCAGTGGAGGCTGGTGGAGACAGTGGCAAATCATAAACCAGTCGGACTTAGCCTGTGGAGGCTGGTGGAGACAGTGGCAAGTCATGAACCAGTGGCAAATCATAAACCAGTCGGACTCAGCCTGTGGAGGCAGGGCCAGGCAGTGGCAAGTCATGAACCAGTGGCAAATCATAAACCAGTCGGACTCAGCCTGTGGAGGCAGGTCCAGGCAGTGGCAAGTCATGAACCAGTGGCAAATCATAAACCAGTCGGACTCAGCCTGTGGAGGCAGGGCCAGGCAGTGGCAAGTCATGAACCAGTGGCAAATCATAAACCAGTCGGACTCAGCCTGTGGAGGCAGGTCCAGGCAGTGGCAAGTCATGAACCAGTGGGAAATCATAAACCAGTCGGACTCAGCCTGTGGAGGCAGGTCCAGGCAGTGGCAAGTCATGAACCAGTGGGAAATCATAAACCAGTCGGACTCAGCCTGTGGAGGCAGGGCCAGGCAGTGGCAAGTCATGAACCAGTGGAGACAGTGGCAAGTCATAAACCAGTCGGACTTAAGCCTGTGGAGGCAGGTCCAGGCAGTGGCAAGTCATGAACCAGTGGCAAATCATAAACCAGTCGGACTCAGCCTGTGGAGGCAGGTCCAGGCAGTGGCAAGTCATGAACCAGTGGCAAATCATAAACCAGTCGGACTCAGCCTGTGGAGGCAGGGCCAGGCAGTGGCAAGTCATGAACCAGTGGCAAATCATAAACCAGTCGGACTCAGCCTGTGGAGGCAGGTCCAGGCAGTGGCAAGTCATGAACCAGTGGGAAATCATAAACCAGTCGGACTCAGCCTGTGGAGGCAGGTCCAGGCAGTGGCAAGTCATGAACCAGTGGCAAATCATAAACCAGTCGGACTCAGCCTGTGGAGGCAGGGCCAGGCAGTGGCAAGTCATGAACCAGTGGAGACAGTGGCAAATCATAAACCAGTCGGACTTAGCCTGTGGAGGCTGGTGGAGACAGTGGCAAGTCATAAACCAGTCGGACTTAGCCTGTGGAGGCAGTTCCAGGCAGTGGCAAGTCATGAACCAGTGGAGACAGTGGCAAATCATAAACCAGTCGGACTTGTCCTGTGGAGGCTGGTGGAGACAGTGGCAAGTCATAAACCAGTCGGACTTAGCCTGTGGAGGCAGGTCCAGGCAGTGGCAAGTCATGAACCAGTGGAGACAGTGGCAAATCATAAACCAGTCGGACTTAGCCTGTGGAGGCTGGTGGAGACAGTGGCAAGTCATAAACCAGTCGCACTTAGCCTGTGGAGGGAAGGTGGAGACAGTGGCAAGTCATAAACCAGTCGGACTTAGCCTGTGGGGGCAGGTCCAGGCAGTGGCAAGTCATGAACCAGTGGAGACAGTGGCAAATCATAAACCAGTCGGACTTAGCCTGTGGAGGCTGGTGGAGACAGTGGCAAGTCATAAACCAGTCGGACTTAGCCTGTGGAGGGAGGTGGAGACAGTGGCAAGTCATAAACCAGTCGGACTTAGCCTGTGGGGGCAGGTCCAGGCAGTGGCAAGTCATAAACCAGTCGGACTTAGCCTCTGGCGACTTCCAGGAGGTCTATGAGGTCCTGTGCCGCCGCTTTACCGGGGCAAGTTGCAGGAGAGCGGAACGGAGGAGTGGATTGGTCCCGCCGATGGGGCACGTGCATATATGAAAAGTGCACCCTACCGTTAGTTAATCACTTGCCCTCGGAAGTGTATGAGGTCGTGTCCAGCCGTGGTACCGGGGACACAGTGGGGGTGTTCCGCTAAGGTGGAGTGGATTGGTCCCGCCGAGCTGCCACTTGCATTTGTGGTCGAGTGTCTCGGACAGCTGGTTAACCACTTGCCCTCGGTAGTGCCGATGAGGTTTTGAAAAAGTCGATTTGCGGGGATTTGGAGCGCCTTCCTCGGATGGACTACCGGGCGACCTCCCGCCGATTTGCCATTTGCATTTGGCGTCACGAGGGGTTGGCGGGGTGCCCGGAGATTTTCGGGAACACGATTTTAGAACATTTTCTGGCAGCGGTAGCACTTTGAAAGTACCCAGGAAAGTGCTACTTTGAGGTACGGTCCCGATTTCAAATCGAAGGCCTTACCAATGAGCACTCGGAAGTCCTCAAGGGGTTTTAGCAACAATTTTGACGGACTTTTCGAACTCATTTGCCGGCCTAAAAATCGGTCAGAGTCCGAGCCGGCGGTAACTCTGATACAAACAATGTGTTTCTGTGAACTCTTGTGTGAGAAACATACTTGTAAAAAAAACAGACAAAGTGTTTTTTCTGTGGCGAGAGAGAAACACTTACAAAGTTTTTAATGGCGAGAAAACAAAGACACAATTATATATATATATATCCTTGTACAATAATTCAAGAAGAGACAGACATATATGGTAGAAGACACATTATAAAATGTCTGTCGAGGTTTAGCCTTTGTGACTGGGCACCTCTTGTCTTGTTTTCGGGCACACCTGGAGGCCAGGGTGCCCAAGTCTGTTTTCAGGCGACGCGGGGCGGCGGCGTTCCCGTGCCTGGTTCCCTTGGTTGCAGTCGCATGTGTCACGGTTAACGGGTTGCACAGAGGCACATGTCGGGGCGTTCCCAGAAACCTGATTGAAGTCAGGCGCCGCACGCCGGCTGGTTGCAAGTGTCGTGCGAGCGCCGAAAGCCTTGGCCGAGAGCAGATTCTCGGGCGCGAGAGGTCACGCCCGTGGCGGCCAGTCGTTGTTGCTTCCTTCCGCACACGGCGGCGTACCTCTCGGCACCTACCTCTCGAACGATCAGGCGAGTCGTGTCCGACGTGGGAGGGCCCTCGGCGGGCCAGCGCTATTGTGGGCTGGTGTTCAGGCTGAGCGGTTGACCCTCCCCGTGCTGTGTGGGTTCCCCCGCCGCCCCGAGTCACAGACGGACATCGACCGAGAATTCTCGCAGCCCTTGTGAGGCC
>NW_027308887.1:0-63435 GCF_047496885.1 Scyliorhinus torazame
GACAGGGTTTGCCAACCCCCTGGGCTCCATGGCTGCAAACCTGCAGACCCCTGTCGATACCAGCATGGGCCTCCAGGACTGGCAGCGCCAGATGTCGGGGGGGCGTCGGATGGCCAGTCCGTTCGCATCCCCCACCCATGTAGAAGCCTGGGGGCCATCGGGCACCCCGAGGGAGGAGGAGGTGGTGTGGTCCGTCCCGGGTCCCCCTGTAGGGGAGGTCCCGGAACACCGCGACACCTCGGACTCCCCCCCTTCCGTCCCAGGTGCATCGGGTGGGCAACGGGCAGGACAGGCTGGCAGCTCGCCATCCCAGTCGCCCGGGCCGCAGCCTGGCCCATCTAGGCCAGGACGCCCCAGGAAACAGCCGCCAAAGGGATCCCGTGTCAGAGGGCAGGAATCACAGGAGTCCACCTCCAGTTCTGCTGTACCGTCTGGGGAACCACGTAGACGTAGTCAAAGGGCCCGTAAGGCCAAACAATTAGACACTGAGTAAGTTGGCACGGGTGCAGGGCACAGATGAGTTTTAGGGGCTAGGGCACGTGCACGAACTCCTTTGGTTGTTAAAGTCAATGTTACACCTACAGAAGCTGCCTTTGTGCTCTGTCCAAAGCGTGCAGGGGTGTCATGTACGTTGAGCGCAAGTGTGTGTGTGAGAGGTGGTCTTACCTCAGCCCCAGGTGAGTCTGCCCCCTTCCCCCTGGGCCGCCATCAACATCCCCCCGGGCAGAGGACGGGACCGTGCGCTGCAGTGTCACAGCCGCATGCAGGGATGGTCCGGGTGGATGGTGGTACTGTGGCCATGGATCAGACATAGTCCAACGATGTGGAGCCAGGAGCTCATCGCAGGGGGGGTGTCATCATCCTCCATGGCCTGCGATAGACACGCGTCCACCCGCGTGTGCATGCGGGTGGGGTGGGTGCGGTTGGGGAGGGGGGTGAGGGTGCTGGGTGGGTGGATGGGTGGGGGGTGTGGGTGGTCGGCTGTTTCCATGGTGTGCAGTCTGTGGCCATACTACCCGATTCCCACGCCCATCTAGTCAGTGAAGCGGGCGGCTATCAGCCTGTCCCATGCCCGCTGGGCCAGCCGGTAACGGTGGACAGCCACCCGCCTGTGTCTAGCCCGCTGGGGGGGTCGGAGAATGACGCCCCTGTAGAGGGACAGGTAGTATTGAGGAAGCAAGGGGGCTGCAGGAGGATTTGGACAAGTTAGGAGAGTGGGCAAAGAAGTGGCAGATGAAATAAGGGGCTTTTCACAGTAACTTCATTGAAGTCTACTTGTGACAATAGGTGATTTTCATTCATTCATTATGCACTTTGGAAGGAGGAATTTAGGCATGGACTATTTTCTAAATGGGAAGTGCTTAGGAAATCAGAAGCACAAAGGGACTTGGGAGTCCTTCGGCACGATTCTCTGCTCCCGCGCCGGTGGGGAGAATCCCCTGGCGTGCCATTTTTCCCCGCCACGCTGGTCTGACACCCGCCCGCGATTCACCCAAGCGGCGAGAACAGCCCCGTCGAGTTCTGCGCGGCGCAGGCTGGAGAATCGCCCGGGACACCCAAAATGGCGATTCTCCGCTACACCCGCTATTTCCGGCCCGGATGGGCCGAGCGGCCTACCCAAAATGACGTCTTCCCGCCGCCGCCATCCACACCTGGTCGCTGCCGGCGGGAACAGCGTGGGAACGCTGGTGGGGGCGGCCTGTGGGGGGGCGAGGGGGGTTCTTTCAACGGGGTAGGACTCAAAAGGGGTCTGGCCCGCGATCGGTGCCCACTGATCGGCGGGCCGGCCTCTCTGAAGGAGGACCGCCTTTTCCCCGCGCCCCGCAAAATCCATCCAACATCTTCTTGTGGGGCGGCCTCGGGGAGGACGGCAACCACGCATGCGCGGGTGATGCCAGTTACGCCAGTTATGCGGCGCCGGCCGCGTCATTTAAGCGGTGCCGCTTTTACGCGGTGCCAATGCCCGGCGCGCGTTGACGGCGCTGCTTTCGCGACACCCCCCCCGAGTTTCTCGAGGCTCCGATACGAGCCCATTTTCGGGCCCTGAATCGGTCGAGATTGAGGCCGTTTCGCACCGTCGTGAACCTCAACGACGTTCACGACGGCATGGGCACTTAGTCGCGGGAGAGGAGAATCGCGCCCCTTGTTCACGATTCTCTTAAGGTTAACGTGCAGGTTCGGTCGGCGGTTAGGAAGGCAAATGCAGTGTGAGCATTCATGTCAAGAGGGCTAGAATACAAGACCGGGATGTACTTCTGAGGATGTATAAGGCTCTTGTCAGACCCCATTTGGAGTATTGAGAGCAGTTTTGGGCCCCGTATCTAAGGAAGGATGTACTGGCCTTGGAAAGGATCCAGAGGAGGTTCACAAGAATGATCCCTGGAATGAAGAGCTTGTCGTATGAGGAATGGTGAGGACTCTGGGTCTGTACTCGTTGGAGTTTAGAAGGATGAGGGGGGGATCTTATTGAAACTTACAGGATACTGCGAGGCCTGGATAGAGTGGACGTGGCGAGTATGTTTCCACTTGTAGGAAAAACTAGAACCAGAGGACACAATCTCAGACTAAAGGGACGATCCTTTAAAACAGAGATGAGGAGGAGTTTTTTTCAGCCAGAGGGTGGTGAATCTGTGGAACTCTTTGCCGCAGAAGGCTGTGGAGGCCAAATCACTGAGTGTCTTTAAGACAGAGATAGATAGGTTCTTCATTAATAAGGGGATCAGGGGTTATGGGGAGAAGGCAGGAGAATGGGGATGAGAAAATATCAGCCATGATTGAATGGTGGAGCAGACTCGATGGGCCGAGTGGCCTAATTCTGCTCCGATGTCTTATGGTCTTATGGTCTTATGGTGCCACGTAACAGCTCCTCCAGCCAACCTGTTTAAAATAAAAATCTTCCTGACGAAGCAACATATTGATATTCATCTCCCACTGTGCCACCCACCTGATTACTGCTTCTTAATGTTTTTTCTCCCACCTGCATAATCCCATCTCCTCCCTCGCCACGAGATATTCCTCGATCTTTGCGAATTTTAAATTGGAAAACCACCCCACCTTCTTCTTGGGATATGGGCGTTGTAGGCAAGGTTGCCATTTATTGCCCTTCGCTCATTACCCTTTGATGCTGAGCGTTCCTCCTGAGCTGCTGCAGTCCCCCTGTGAAGGTGATGCCACAGAGCTGTTATGTCGAGAGTTGCAGCAATCTGACTGGGTGCTGACGAAGGTGGTGCTGTCCAACTGGCGCCAGACCTGCACCAGGAGGTTTGTTCAATCCCCTATTTTTCTCTCTGCTTCTATTTGCAAGGCTTCCTCGCCAATCAGGAACGGTTGGCAGCTCATCGCTCTCACCTGGCGTGGCACAACATTTCAGCAGAGGCTGTGCCAAAGCGCTGGCAGAATGGACCATTTATGGAGCCAAGTTGAATCCCATCCAATCCCCTCCCCCATTACAGACCCACGTTACAACACAGAAATGTTGTCACATGACAGTGTTGCTTTGATCAATATCAAGTGGATCCAAATGGCCAAAAATGCAAACTTCAATTACAGTTCGAACAATGGAGGTTGTACAGTTTTCAGGGTCTCCATGGCAACAGTTATATCCATTAATATAACAGAAAATAAATAGATTTTGTGATGCAATTAATGGCAAATGATTATTAATTTTAACACAGAGGCGAGCATAAAACCAGAAGTATGTAGGTTTGAAATAAGCACTTGTGGGGCGACATTCTCCGACCCCCCGCCGGGTCGGAGAATCGCCAGGGGCTGGCGTGAATCCCGCCCCCGCCGGTTGCCAAATTCTCCGGCACCGGATATTCGGCGGGGGCGGGAATCGCGCCGCGCCGGTCGGCGGGCTCCCCCCCCCCCGTCGATTCTCCGGCCCGCGATGGGCCGAAGTCCCGCTGCTGTCATGCCAGTCCCGATGACGTGAATCAAACCACCTCTCTTCCCGGTGGGACTAGGCAGCGCGGGCGGGCTCCGGGGTCCTGGGGGGGGGGAGCGCGGGGCGATCTGGCCCCGGGGGGTCCCTCTACGGTGGCCTGGCCCGCGATCGGGGCCCACCGATCCGCGGGCGGGTCTGTGCCGTGGGGGCACTCGTTTCCTTCCGCCTCGGCCACCGTCTTCACCATGGCCGATGCGGAAGTGACCCCCCCCCCCGCGCATGCGCGGAGATGATGTCAGCAGCCGCTGACACTCCCGCGCATGCGCGGACTTCCGCCGATCGGCGAAGTCCTTTCAGCCCCGGCTGGCGTGGCGCCAAAGGCCTTTCCCGCCGGTCGACGGGGCGCCAACCACTCCGGCGCGGGCCTAGCCCCTCAAGGTGAGGGCTTGGCCCCTAAAGGTGCGGAGAAATCCACACCTTTGGGGCGGCCCGACGCCGGAGTGGTTCCCACCACTCCATCCCACCGGGAGCCCCCCGCCCCGCCGGGTAGGGGAGAATCCCACCCCTGATGTTTGTGCGAGAATGGAACACTTTCTATATCTGGGTTGAAACATTCCTGTGTCAGTATGATAACCCTCACGAGGACCACAGGGGAATCACTGATTGATCTCTGCACGGGTTTTGTAGAATACGAGTTCCCACGGTGAGAGGGCAGAGCTGGCCCAGCTGGGGCTTGTTGGTGGGAACTTTAAATGTAGCTCGCAGACCCGGACTGGGAGTTTCCGATAGTCCTGTGCTGCGATGTTTCTTTTGTGTGTCATGGTTTAGGCTTAACCCAGTTTGGCCTTTCACTCCGCGTTCCTGAAGTTATTACATTGGCGACGAGGATCAAGCACGGGATTCCCAGCAGCCTTTTCAAAACACCCCAACGACAACTCCAGTAAGAAAAACCCGGAAATGCCCATGGGCGGGATTCTCTGATCCTGAGGCTAAGTGTTGGTGCCATCGTCAATGCCGTCGTGTTTCTCGACGGCGTCAACATGGCCTCAGGATCAGCAATTCTGACCCCTACAGGGGGCCAGCACGGCACTGGAGCGACCCATGCCACTCCAGCTGCTGATCCCGGCATCAACTGGGCACCGCGGGTCTGCGCCTGCGCAGTGGGACCGGTGCTAACACGCGCAAGCGCAGTGGCTCCCTCCTCCATGCCGGCCCCGGCGCAACATGGCGTAGGGCTACAGAGGCAGGCGCGGAACAAAAGAGGTCCTCAGCCCGAGAGGCTGGCCCGCCGATCGGTAGGCCCTGATCGCGGGGCAGGCCACATGGGAAGCCGCCCCCCCCCCCCGGGATCGGACTCCCCTCCCCCACCAGCCCACCTCCGGATGCATCCACGCCAAGGTCCCGCCGGGTAAGACCAGGTTAGAACAGCACCGGCGGCACTTGGGATTTTGGTACGGCTGCTCAGCCCATCCAGGGCGGAGAATCGCCGGGGAGGCCCCGTAGAGCGGCATCCGATCAGCGCTGTGCCGACCGCGCCGGCGCCGATCGCGGCACTTCTCTCTCCGGAGAATCGGCGCTCCGCCGTCGGGGCGCCGTGGTGCGATTCACGGCCATCCCGGTGATTCTCCGGCCCGACCCCAGGGTGAGAGAATCCCGCCCCCTGTTTGGGAAGCTCAAGAACTTATGATGGGCGGGATTCTCCCACCCCCCGCCGGACCGGAGAATAGCCGGGGTGGGCGACGTGAATCCCTCCCCTGCCGGCTGCCGACTTCCCCGGAGCCGGGGTTTTGGCGGGGGCGGGAATCGCAGCGTGCCTGTCGGCGGCTGCTGGCAGCGGCCCCCCCCCCCGGCGATTCTCCGACCCGCGATGGGCAGAGTGGCCGCCCGTTTTCACACCAGGGGCGAAGTTCTCCGTTATCGGCGCAAAGTCCACCGACCGGCGGCAAAAACGGCGCAAATCCCACCTGCATCACGCCGCCCCAAACGTCGCAAAGTCTCCGGCTCGGAATGGGCTAGCAGCGACGTGACGCTATCCGCGCTGGCTCACGTGGTTCACGCCGTGCGGCGTGACGGCTCATTAAGGACGCGCTGCTCCCCCCGCCCGACCAGAGCACCCGACTGGATGGCTGGCCGCCGCTCGGCCCCGAGGTTCCAGTCCCGCGATGTGGAGGCGCTCCTGGACGCGGTGGAGCAGAGGTGGGACGCCCTGTATCCCGAGCACGGCCGCAGAGTTGCCCCACGCCACAGCCGGCGTCTGTGGAGGGAGGTGGCAGAGGCCGTCACCGCTGCGGCCCTGACACCACGGACAGGCACCCAGTGCCACAAGAAGGTGAACGACCTCGTCAGAGCAGACCCCCCCTGCCCGATATCCATATCCCCCATATCCCCCTCCCCCATATCCCCCATATCCCCCCTCCCCATATCTCCCATATCCCCCCTCCCCCATATCCCCCATATCCCCCCTCCCCCATATCCCCCCTCCCCCATATCCCGCTCCCCATATCTCCCATATCCCCCCTCCCCATATCCCCCCTCCCCCATATCCCCCATATCCCCCTCCCCATATCCCCCATATCCACCCACCCCGTATCCCCCCTCCTCAATATCCCCCTTCCCCCATATCCCCTCCCCCATATACCCATATCCCCCTCCCCCATATCCCCCACATCCTCCCTCCCCATATCCCCCATATCCCCCCTCCCCCATATCCCCCATATCCCCCCTCCCCATATCCCCCATATCCCCCCTCCCCTATATCCCCCCTCCCCATATCCCCGATATCCTCCTCCCCATATCCCCCCTCCCCCATATCCCCCTCCCCCATATCTCCCATATCCCCCCTCCCCCATATCCCCCATATCCCCCTCCCCATATCCCCCATATCCCCCTCCCCCATATCCGCCTTCCCCCATTTCCCCAAGTGCACCCAGCCCTAACCTTAACCTCTGCAATACACGCGCAACCGATTGCGTGCATTCATATACCTGTCTAACACTGTTGCCTTTTACCCCTGCCACCACCCCCCCACCCCACAGGAGAAACGCGCACACAACACCAGGGAGCATGTGAGGACTGGAGGAGGCCCCGCTGATGAGAGGCCACTGACCGAACACGAGGAAAGGGCCCTGGAACTGGCTTCGGACCTGAGGACCGGGAGGTTGCTGATGCAGAGGTCGGGGGCATAGTAGCAAGTGAGCCACCGACAGCCCGTCCCCGTGTCCCCCCTCCCCCATATCCCCCTCCCCCATATCCCCCCTCCCCTATATCCCCATCCCCCATATCACCTGATCACTGCCTGCGTGTCTAACCATGCATGCTTCATTGTGTATCGCAGGAGCAAACGTCGAGGCACCCATCCCCGCAGATGCAGACCGCCCGCAGGATGCCCCTCGGAGACCACGGGGGACGGAGAGACCCGGACCCTCTGGCATGCGACGCCCGCACGATGTCTCTCAGAGACCACTGGAGATGGAGAGACCCGGACCCTCTGGCATCGACGCCCGCACGATGATCCTCGAAGACCACGGGAGACGGAGAGACCTGGAGCAACAGGGAGACGACGCCCCCATCTCGTGCGGGTGCGACGACGCAGGCGTGTGCCACCCAGCGGCGAGAGGGGCAGCCACAGGCCCCCGTCACAGCCGAGCCACGAAACCACTACCCAGGACACCACTACCCAGGACACCCCTACCCAGGACACCACTACCCAGGAAACTGAAATACAGGACAGTGACACAGATTGGATGGGCGGAGACGAACTGCCACCCCAAAGTGCCATGGACTCAGAGTGGGACGATGCGCACGACACAACGCCACTGCTGTCACCAACACCCTCCACCATCGCGGAGACGCTCACCTCGGTTGGGCACTTTAGTGATGAGGCGTCTGGTACACTCACTGGTGCGCACAACACAGCCGTCCCGGTACAGCAGGTGGAAGTAGGAGCAGCAGAGGGGCTGGGCGGTCGGAGGGCAGCCCAGCCCAAGCGAACATCTGCCGCCCAGATGGATCCCGGGTTCCTGGAGTTACCACACCCACCCATAGATCCGATGCAACCACCGACCCGGAGACGAGCGAAGAGGGTGACGGCCGGCTTGCGGCGGCTGCGGTCGCAGGTGGAGGAGTCCACCCATGTCCAGGAGCTGGGAGTGATGCCGGTCATGCGTGCCACCCAGGCTGACACCGCACGGGTGGCGTCCGCAGTGGAGGCAATGGGTGCAACGGTGTCAGACATGGGGAACGGTTTGCGAGGCCTGGGGCTTTCCGTGCAGGCAGCGTCTGTGGCCCAGGACATGGCTGCCCGCTCACAGGAGGCCATGAGCCAGCGCCAGCGGCAGATGGCAGAGGCGCTCAACGCCATGGCCCAGTCTCAGCAGGCCACGACCCAGTCTCAGCAGGCCATGGCCCAGTCTCAGCAGGCCATAGCCCAGTCTCTGCAGGCCATGACCCAGTCTCAGCAGGCCATGGCCCAGTCTCTGCAGGCCATGGCCCAGTCTCTGCAGGCCATGGCCCAGTCTCTGCAGGCCATGGCCCAGTCTCAGCAGGCCATCGCTGAGGGCATCGGCGCCATTGTCCATGTGCGAGCCAGCGTCGCACTGTCACAGACAGGGTTTGCCAACCCCCTGGGCTCCATGGCTGCAAACCTGCAGACCCCTGTCGATACCAGCACGGGCCTCCAGGACTGGCAGCGCCTGATGTCGGGGGGGCGTCAGATGGCCAGTCCGTTCGCATCTCCCACCCATGTAGAGGCCTGGGGGCCATCAGGCACCCCGAGGGAGGAGAAGGTGCTGTGGTCCGTCTCGGGTACCCCTGTAGGGGAGGTCCCGGAACACCGCGACACCTCAGACTCCCCCCCTTCTGTCCCAGGTGCATCGGGTGGGCAACGGGCGGGACAGGCTGGCAGCTCGCCATCCCAGTCGCCCGGGCCGCAGCCTGGCCCATCTAGGCCAGGACGCTCCAGGAAACGGCCGCCAAAGGGATCCCGTGTCAGAGGGCAGGAATCACAGGAGTCCACCTCCAGTTCTGCTGTACCGTAGACGTAGTCAAAGGGCCCGTAAGGCCAAACAATTAGACACTGAGTAAGTTGGCACGGGTGCAGGGCACAGATGAGTTTTAGGGGCTAGGGCACGTGCATGATCTCCTTTCATTATTAAAGTCAATGTTACACCTACAGAAGCTGCCTTTGTGCTCTGTCCAAAGCGTGCGGGGGTGTCATGTACGTTGAGCGCAAGTGTGTGTGTGAGGGGTGGTCTTACCTCAGCCCCAGATGAGTCTGCCCCCTTCCCCCTGGGCCGCCATCAACATCCCCCCGGGCAGAGGACGGGACCGTGCGCTGCAGTGTCACAGCCGCATGCAGGGATGGTCCGGGTGGATGGTGGTACTGTGGCCATGGGTCAGACATAGTCCGACGATGTAGAGCCAGGAGCTCATCGCAGGGCGGGTTGTCATCATCCTCCATGGCCTGCAATAGACACGCGTCCACCGGCAACTGTGTGAGCCCGGCCCCTTGTGCCGCAGGTGGATCGGCAATGGGGGGGTGGTGTGCATGCGGGTGGGGTGGGTGGGGTTGGGGAGGGGGGTGAGGGTGCTGGGTGGGTGGATGGGTGGGGGGGGCGGGTGGTCGGCTGTTGCCATGGTGTGCGGTCTGTGGCCATACTACCCGATTCCCACGCCCATCTAGTCAGTGAAGCGGGCGGCTATCAGCCTGTCCCGTGCCCGCTGGCCCAGCCGGTAACGGCGGAGAGCCACCCGCCCGTGTCTAGCCCGTCTGCCCTGACCATTGCCCCCACCCCCCTCATCTGGGGAGGACTGCGCCTCTTCCTGCTGCTCCTCCACTCCGCCCTCCTCTGCCTGCGGCACATCGCCCCTCTGCTGGGCTATATTGTGCAGGACGCAGCACACCACAATGATGCGGCCGACCCTATCTGACTGATACTGGAGGGCGCCCCCAGAGAGGTCCAGGCACCTGAAACGCATCTTCAGCACGCCAAAGCACCTTTCTATCACTCCCCTTGTCGCTACATGGGCATCATTGTAGCGGTTCTCCGCCTCATTGCGTGGCCTCCGTATAGGCGTCATCAGCCACGATCGCAATGGGTAGCCCCTGTCGCCCAGCAACCAGCCCCTCAGCCGGGGATGGCGTCCCTCGTACATGCCGGGGATGGATGACCGCGACAACACATATGAGTCGTGTACACTGCCTGGGTAACGGGTGCAGACGTGCAGGATCATCATGCGGTGGTCGCAGACCACCTGTATGTTCATCGAATAGGTCCCCTACCTATTGGTGAACACGGCTCTGTTATCTGCAGGTGGCCGCACGGCGACGTGCATCCCATCAATCGCGCCCTGGACCATGGGGAACCCGGCCACGGCAGAGAAGCCCACGGCCCGGGCATCTTGGCTGGCCCGGTCCACAGGGAAGCGGATGTAGCGGTGCGCCATGGCATATAGGGCATCTGTCACTGCCCGGATGCACCGATGCCCCGATGTCTACGATATGCCGGACAGGTCCCCACTCGGTGCTGGAATGACCCCGTTGCATAAAAGTTCAGGGCCACCGTAACCTTGACGGACACGGGGAGAGGGTGTTTCCCGCCAGTGCCATGCGGTGACAGGTGCGCCAGCAGGTGGCAGATGTGTGCCACGGTTTCCCGGCTCATCCGGAGTCTCCTCCTGCATTCCCGGTCCGTGAGGTCCTGGTATGACTGCCGGGGCCAGTACACACGGGGCGCCCTCGGGTGCCTCCGTTGCCGTGGGGCCGCGACGTCCTCCTCCCCCTCCTCGTCCTGTCGGTCAGGTGTCCCTCCAGCCTGGTCGGCTGCCGCCTGCCCCTCCGCGGCAGCCTGCGCCACCTCTCTGGCACGCTCCTCCTCCTCCTCATCCAGGGCAACATAGACATTAGCGGCTGCCACCACGGCGGCCAACATCGCTGGCTGATCGGAAAACATGACGGCCTGGGGTGGGGGGGGGGGGGGGGGGAACGACGGCATGTCATCATTGCCCATACCCCTTCCTCCCCCCAGACAGGTGGCATGGACCGCATGGGTCCGACTGTTGGAGGCTGGCACCTGGCCAGGTGGACCAACTCACTTGCCCCCCCCCCCCACGTCCCTCCCCGGCACGGACCCCGTCTTCCCATCCCCCTCCCCGGCACGGACCCCCCCCATCCCCCTCCCCGGCACGGACCCCATCCCCCTCCCCGGCACGGACCCCATCCCCCTCCCCGGCACTGACCCCATCCCCCTCCCCGGCACGGACCGCATCTCCCTCCCCGGCACGGACCCCATCCTCCTCCCCGGCATGGACCCCATCCCCCTCCCCGGCACGGACCCCCCCCCCCATCCCCCTCACCGGCACGGACCCCATCCCCCTCCCCGGCATGGACCCCATCCTCCTCCCTGGCACGGACCCCATTCCCCCTCACCGGCACGGACCCCATCCCCCTCCCCGGCATGGACCCCATTCCCCCTCCCCGGCACGGACCCCTCCCCATCCCCCTCCCCGGCACAGACCCCATCCTCCTCCCCGGCACTCCCCCCCACTCCCGGCACTCCCCCGGAGCCCAGCCCACTCTAACCACCCCCCCCCCCCCCCCCGCCGCACACACACACACAAAACCCTACACACACCTCTACCCCACACATTCAGACTGCGGCCACGCCATCGCCTCTCCAGCGGCCAACCCCCCAGGCCGTCACCCACCTCCACGCTGGTCGGCGAGAACCTGGAGCACTGGTTGACGCCGATTGAAAGGAGGTTTGATTTACGCCGACGTGACCGGTCATCACGTCGGCGGGACTTCGGCCCATCCAGACGGGAGAATATCGGCAGCCCTAAAATCCATTGCCTTGCGCAGATCCGTGACATTCTCCGAGGTCTGCGGCGCCATTGACGCCCCGCCAACTTTTCTCCGTTCGGAGACTTCAGCAACCGGCGGGGGCGGAATTCACGGCGGCCAACGGCCATTCTCCGACCCGCTGGGGGGTCGGAGAATCTCGCCCCAGGTCCTTACCGGCGGGACCTGGCTCTGCGGGCGGCCTGCTGAGTCCATTGGGGGGGGGGGGGCGCGCGGGGGGATCTGGCCCTGGTGAGTGCCTCCACGGTGACCTGGCCCACGATCGGGGCCCACTGATCCGCGGGCGGGCCTGTGCCGTGGGGCACTCTTTCCCTCCGTACCGGCCGCAATCAACCTCCATCATGGCTGCTGCGGGGAAGAGCCCCCCTGCGCATGTGCTGGGATAACGGCAGCACACGCTGGCGCTCCCACGCATGCGCCAACTCGCGTCGGCTGGCGGAGGCCCTTCGGCGCCGGTTGGTGTGGCGCCAAGCTCTTTGGAGCCGGCTGACGCAGCACCAAACACTCCGGCGCTGGTCTAGCCCCTGAAGGTGTGGAGGATTCCGAAGATTGTGTCAATATTTAGCGTGATCCCCTGGATTGTATCAATATTTAGAGTGATCCCCAGGATTGTGTTAATATTTCCAGTGAACCCCAGGATTGTGTCAATATTTAGAGTGATCCCCAGGATGGTGTCAATATTTAGAGTGATCCCCAGGATTGTGTCAATATTGAGAGTGATCCCCAGGATTGTGTTAATATTTCCAGTGAACCCCAGGATTGTGTCAATATTTAGAGTGATCCCCAGGATTGTGTCAATATTTAGAGTCATCCCCAGGATTGTGTCAATATTGAGAGTGATCCCCAGGATTGTGTCAATATTGAGAGTGATCCCCAGGATTGTGTCAATATTGAGAGTGATCCCCAGGATTGTATCAATAGTTGGAGTGATCCCCATGATTGTATCAATATTTGGAGGGAGCCCCAGGATTCTATCAATATTTAGAGTGATCCCCAGGATTGTATCAATATTTAGAATGATCCCCAGGATGGTGTCAATATTTAGAGTGATCCCCAGGATTGTGTCAATATTGAGAGTGATCCCCGGGATTGTGTTAATATTTCCAGTGAACCCCAGGATTGTGTCAATATTTAGAGTGATCCCCAAGGTTATGTCAATATTTAGAGTGATCCCCAGGATGGTGTCAATATTTAGAGTGATCCCCAGGATTGTGTTAATATTTAGAGTGATCCCCAGGATTGTGTTAATATTTCCAGTGAACCCCAGGATTGTGTCAATATTTAGAGTGATCCCCAAGGTTATGTCAATATTTAGAGTCATCCCCAGGATTGTGTCAATATTTAGAGTGATCCCCAGGATTGTATCAATATTGAGAGTGATCCCCAGGATTGTGTCAATATTGAGAGTGATCCCCAGGATGGTGTCAATATTTAGAGTGATCCCCAGGATCGTGTCAATATTTAGAGTCATCCCCAGGATTGTGTCAATATTTAGAGTGATCCCCAGGATTGTATCAATATTGAGAGTGATCCCCAGGATTGTGTCAATATTGAGAGTGATCCCCAGGATTGTGTCAATATTGAGAGTGATCCCCAGGATTGTGTCAATATTTAGAGTCATCCCCAGGATTGTGTCAATATTTAGAGTGATCCCCAGGATTGTGTCAATATTTAGAGTCATCCCCAGGATTGTGTCAATATTTAGAGTGATCCCCAGGATTGTATCAATATTGAGAGTGATCCCCAGGATTGTGTCAATATTGAGAGTGATCCCCAGGATTGTGTCAATATTGAGAGTGATCCCCAGGATTGTATCAATAGTTGGAGTGATCCCCATGATTGTATCAATATTTGGAGGGAGCCCCAGGATTCTATCAATATTTAGAGTGATCCCCAGGATTGTGTCAATATTTAGAGTCATCCCCAGGATTGTGTCAATATTGAGAGTGAACCCCAGGATTGTGTCAATATTTAGAATGATCCTCAGGATTGTGTCAATATTTAGAATGATCCTCAGGATTGTGTCAATATTTAGAGTGATCCCCAGGATTCTATCAATATTTAGAGAGATCCCCAGGATTGTATCAATATTCAGAGTGATCCCCAGGATCGTATCAATATTTACTGTAATCCCCAGGATTGTATCAATATTCAGAGTGATCCCCAGGATCGTATCAATATTTACTGTAATCCCCAGGATTGTATCAATATTTAGAGTGGTCCTCAGGATTGTATCAATATTTAGAGTGATCCGCAGAATTGCCTAAATGTTTGGAGACAGTCCCAGAGTGTGTCAATATTCAGAGACAGTCCCATACGGTGTCAATATTTAGAGGCAGTCCCAGACTGTGTCAATATTTAGAGACAGTCCCACACGGTGTAAATGCTTAGATACAGTCCCAGACGGTGTGAATATTTATTGACAGTCCCAGACTGTGTCAACGTGAGAGACAGTCCCAGACTGTGTCAATATTTAGAGACAGTCCCAGACTGTGTCAATATTTAGAGACAGTCCCAGGCTGTGTCAATATTAAGGGTCAGTCCCAGACTGTGTCAATATTTAGAGACAGTCCCAGACTGTGTCAATATTTAGGAACGGTCCCAGACTGTGTGAATATTTATTGACGGTTCCAGACTGTGTCAACGTGAGAGACAGTCCCAGACTGTGTCAATATTTAGAGACAGTCCCAGACTGTGTGAATATTTATTGACAGTCCCAGACTGTGTCAACGTGAGATACAGTCCCAGACTGTGTCAATATTTAGAGACAGTCCCAGACTGTGTCAATATTTAGGGACAGTCCCAGAATATGTCAACCTGAGAGAAAGTTCCAGACTGTGTCAATATTTAGAGACAGTCCCAGACTGTGTCAACGTGAGTGACAGTCCCAGACTGTGTGAATAGTTAATGACAGTCCCAGACTGTGTCAACGTGAGTGACAGTCCCAGACTGTGTCAATATTTAGAGACAGTCCCAGATTGTGTCAATATTTAGGAACGGTCCAAGACTGTGTCAATATTTAGAGACAGTCCCAGACTGTGTCAATATTTAGAGACAGTCCCAGACTGTGTGAATAGTTAGAGACAGTCCCAGACTGTGTGAATATTTATTGACAGTCCCAGACTGTGTCAACGTGAGAGACAGTCCCAGACTGTGACAATATTTAGAGACAGTCCCAGACTGTGTCAATATTTAGAGACAGTCCAAGACTGTCAATATTTAGAGACACTCCCAGACTGTCAATATTTAGAGACAGTCGCAGACTGTGTCCATAATTAAAGACAGTCCCAGACTGTCAATATTTAGAGACAGTTGCAGACTGTGTCAATATTTAGTGACAGTCCCAGACTGTGTCAACATTTATGGGCAGTCCCAGACTGTGTCCATATTTAGAGACAGTGCCAGACTGTGTCAACGTTTGAGACAGTCCAAGACTCTGTCAATAATTAGGGACAGTCCCAGACTGTCAAAATTTAGAGACAGTCGCAGACTGTGACAATATTTAGAGACAGTCCCAGACTGTCAATATTTAGAGACAGTCGCAGACTGTGTCCATATTTAGAGACAGTCCCAGACTGTCAATATTTAGAGACAGATGCAGACTGTGTCAACATTTAGGGGCAGTCCCAGACTGTGTCAATATTTAGGAATGGTCCCAGACTGTCAAAATTTAGAGACAGTCGCAGACTGTGACAATATTTAGAGACAGTCCCAGACTGTCAATATTTAGAGACAGTCCCAGACAGTCAATATTTAGAGACAGTTGCAGACTGTGTCAATATTGAGAGACAGTCTCAGACTGTGTCAATATTCAGGGACAGTCCCAGACTGTCAATATTTAGAGACAGTCGCAGACTGTGTCCATATTTAGAGACAGTACCAGACTGTCAATATTTAGAGGCAGTCGCAGACTGTGTCAATATGTAGTGACAGTCGCAGACTGTGTCAACATTAGAGACAGTCCCAGACAGTGTCAATATTTATGGTCAGTCCCAGACTGTGTCAATATTTAGACACAGTTCCAGACTGTGTTCATATTTAGAGACAATCCCAGACTGGGCCAATATTTAGACACAGTTCCAGACTTTGTTAATATTTAGAGACAGTCGCAGACTGTGGCAATATTTAGAGACAGTCCCAGACTGTCAATATTTAGAGGCAGTCCCAGACTGTGTCAATATGTAGTGACAGTCGCAGACTGTGTCAATATTTAGAGACAGTCGCAGACTGTGTCAATATTTAGAGACAGTCCCGAACTGTGTCAAGGTTAGGGACAGTCCCAGACTGTGTGGACTTCAGAGACAGTCCCAGACTGTGTCAATATTTAGGGACAGTCCCAGATTGTATCAATATTTAGAGACGGTCACAGACTGTGTCAATATTTAGGGACATTCCGAGATTGTGTCAGTATTTAGACACAGTCCCAGACTGTCACAATATTTAGAGACAGACTCAGACTGTGTCAATATTTAGAGACAGTCCCAGACAGTGTCAACATTTATGGGCAGTCCCAGACTGTGTCAATATTAAGGGACAGTCCCAGACTGTGTCAATATTTAGAGACAGTGCGCGACTGCCAATATTTAGAGACAGCCCCAGACTGTGACAATATTTAGAGACAGTCCAAGACTGTGCCAATATTTAGGGACATTTCGAGACTGTGTCAGTATTTAGACACAGTCCCAGACTGTCACAATATTTCGAGACAGACTCAGACTGTGTCAATATTTAGAGACAGTCCCAGACTGTTTCAAAATTTATGGGCAGTCCCAGACTGTGTCAATATCTAGGGACAGTCCCAGACTGTGTCAATATTTAGAGACGGTCCCCGACTGTCAATATTTAGAGACAGTCCTAGACTGTATAAATATTTAGGGACAATCCCAGACTGTATCAATATTTAGGGACAGTCCCAGACTGTGTCAATATTTAGAGACAGTCCCAGACTGTGCCAATATTTAGGGTCAGTCGCAGACTATGTCAATATTTAGAGACAGTCCCGTACTGTGTCAATATTTAGGGACAGTCCCAGACTGTGTCAATATTTAGGGACAGTCCCAGACTATGTCAATATTTAGAGACAATCCCATGCTGTGTCAATAGTTAGGGACAGTCCCAGGCTGTGTCAATATTTATGGGCAGTCCCAGACTGTGTCAATATCAAGGGACAGTCCCAGACTGTGTCAATATTTAGAGACAGTCCCCGACTGTCAATATATAGAGACAGTCCCAGACTGCCAATATTTAGAGACAGTCCCAGACTGTGTCAATATTTAGAGACAGTCCCAGACTGTGTCAATATTTAGTGACAGTCCCAGGCTATGTCAATATTAAGGGCCAGTCCCAGACTGTATCAATATTTAGAGACAGTTTCAGACTATGTCAATATTTAGAGACAGTCCCAGACTTTCAATATTTAGAGACAGTCCCAGACTGTGACAATATTTAGAGACAGTCCAAGACTGTGTTAATATTTAGAGACAGTCCCAGACTGTGTCAATATTTAGTGACAGTTCCAGACTATGTCAATATTAAGGGCCAGTCCCAGACTGTATCATTATTAAGGGCCAGTCCCAGACTGTGTCAATATTTAGGGACAGTCCCAGACTGTGTCAATATTTAGGGCCAGTCCCAGACTGTGTCAATATTTAGGGACAGTCCGAGACTGTGTCAGAATTTAGACACAGTCCCAGACTGTCACAATATTTAGAGACAGTTTCAGACTGTGTCAATATTTAGAGACAGTCCCAGACTGTGTCAACATTTATGGGCAGTCCCAGACTGTGTCAATATTTATGGACAGTCTCAGACTGTGTCAATATTTAGAGACAGTCCCAGACTTTCAATATTTAGAGACAGTCCCAGACTGTGTCAATATTTAGAGACAGTCCCAGACTGTGTCAATATTGAGGGACAGTCCCAGACTATGTCAATATTTAGAGACAGTCCTGTACTGTGTCAAGATTTAGAGACAGTCCCGAACTGTGTCAATATTTAGGGATAGTCCCAGACTGTGTCAATATTTAGAGACAGTCCCAGACTGTGTCAATATTTAGGGACAGTCCCAGACTGTGTCAATATTTAGAGACAGTCTCAGACTGTGTCAATATTTAGGGACATTCCGAGACTGTGTCAGTATTTAGACACAGTCCCAGACTGTCACAATATTTAGAGACAGACTCAGACTGTGTCAATATTTAGAGACAGTCCCAGACAGTGTCAACATTTATTGGCAGTCCAGGACTGTGTCAATATTAAGGGACAGTCCCAGACTGTGTCAATATTTAGAGACAGTGCGCGACTGTCAATATTTAGAGACAGCCCCAGACTGTGAAAATATTTAGAGACAGTCCAAGACTGTGCCAATATTTAGGGACATTCCGAGACTGTGTCAGTATTTAGACACAGTCCCAGACTGTCACAATATTTAGAGACAGTCTCAGACTGTGTCAATATTTAGAGACAGTCCCAGACTGTGTCAACATTTATGGGCAGTCCCAGACTGTGTCAATATCTAGGGACAGTCCCAGACTGTGTCAATATTTAGAGACGGTCCCCGACTGTCAATATTTAGAGACAGTCCTAGACTGTATAAATATTTAGGGACAGTCCCAGACTGTGTCAATATTTAGAGACAGTCCCAGACTGTGCCAATATTTAGGGTCAGTCCCAGACAATGTCAATATTTATGACAGTCCCGTACTGTGTCGATATTTAGGGACAGTCCCAGACTGTGTCAATATTTAGGGACAGTCTCAGACTGTGTCAATATTTAGAGACAGTCCCAGACTGTGTCAACATTTATGGGCAGTCCCAGACTGTGTCAATATCTAGGGACAGTCCCAGACTGTGTCAATATTTAGAGACGGTCCCCGACTGTCAATATTTAGAGACAGTCCTAGACTGTATAAATATTTAGGGACAATCCCAGACTGTATCAATATTTAGGGACAGTCCCAGACTGTGTCAATATTTAGAGACAGTCCCAGACTGTGCCAATATTTAGGGTCAGTCCCAGACTATGTCAATATTTAGAGACAGTCCCGTACTGTGTCAATATTTAGTGACAGTCCCAGACTGTGTCAATATTTAGGGACAGTCCCAGACTATGTCAATATTTAGAGACAATCCCATGCTGTGTCAATAGTTAGGGACAGTCCCAGGCTGTGTCATTATTTATGGGCAGTCCCAGACTGTGTCAATATCAAGGGACAGTCCCAGACTGTGTCAATAATTAGAGACAGTCCCCGACTGTCAATATATAGAGACAGTCCCAGACTGTGTCAATAATTAGAGACAGTCCCCGACTGTCAATATATTGAGACAGTCCCAGACTGCCAATATTTAGGGACAGACCCAGACTATGTCAATATTTAGAGACAGTCCCGAACTGTGTCAATATTTAGGGACAGTCCGAGACTGTGTCAATATTTAGTGACAGTCCCAGACTATGTCAATATTAAGGGCCAGTCCCAGACTGTATCAATATTTAGGGACAGTCCCAGACGGTGTCAATATTTAGGGACAGTCCGAGACTGTGTCAGTATTTAGACACAGTCCCAGACTGTCACAATATTTAGAGACAGTTTCAGACTGTGTCAATATTTAGAGACAGTCCCAGACTGTGTCAACATTTATGGGCAGTCCCAGACTGTGTCAATATTTATGGACAGTCTCAGACTGTGTCAATATTTAGAGACAGCCCCAGACTTTCAATATTTAGAGACAGTCCCAGACTGTGACAATATTTAGAGACAGTCCAAGACTGTGTCAATATTTAGAGACAGTCCCAGACTGTGCCATTATTGAGGGACAGTCCCAGACTATGTCAATATTTAGAGACAGTCCTGTACTGTGTCAATATTTAGAGACAGTCCCGAACTGGGTCAATATTTAGGGACAGTCCCAGACTGTGTCAATATTTAGAGACAGTCCCAGACTGTGTCAATATTTAGAGACAGTCCCAGACTGTGTCAATAATTAGGGCCCGTCCCAGAATGTATCAATATTTAGGGACAGTCCCAGACTGTGTCAATATTTAGAGACAGTCCCAGACTGTGTCAATATTTAGGGACATTCTGTGACTGTGTCAGTATTTAGACACAGTCCCAGACTGTAACAATATTTAGAGACAGTCTCAGACTGTGTCAATATTTAGAGACAGTCCCAGACTGTGTCAACATTTATGGGCAGTCCCAGACTGTGTCAATATCTAGGGACAGTCCCAGACTGTGTCAATATTTAGAGACGGTCCCCGACTGTCAATATTTAGAGACAGTCCTAGACTGTATAAATATTTAGGGACAATCCCAGACTGTATCAATATTTAGGGACAGTCCCAGACTGTGTCAATATTTAGAGACGGTCCCCGACTGTCAATATTTAGAGACAGCCCCAGACTGTGACAATATTTAGAGACAGTCCAAGACTGTGCCAATATTTAGGGACATTCCGAGACTGTGTCAGTATTTAGACACAGTCCCAGACTGTCACAATATTTAGAGACAGTCTCAGACTGTGTCAATATTTAGAGACAGTCCCAGACTGTGTCAACATTTATGGGCAGTCCCAGACTGTGTCAATATCTAGGGACAGTCCCAGACTGTGTCAATATTTAGAGACGGTCCCCGACTGTCAATATTTAGAGACAGTCCTAGACTGTATAAATATTTAGGGACAATCCCAGACTGTATCAATATTTAGGGACAGTCCCAGACTGTGTCAATATTTAGAGACAGTCCCAGACTGTGCCAATATTTAGGGTCAGTCCCAGACTATGTCAATATTTAGAGACAGTCCCGTACTGTGTCAATATTTAGGGACAGTCCCAGACTGTGTCAATATTTAGGGACAGTCCCAGACTATGTCAATATTTAGAGACAATCCCATGCTGTGTCAATAGTTAGGGACAGTCCCAGGCTGTGTCAATATTTATGGGCAGTCCCAGACTGTGTCAATATCAAGGGACAGTCCCAGACTGTGTCAATAATTAGAGACAGTCCCCGACTGTCAATATATAGAGACAGTCCCAGACTGCCAATATTTAGGGACAGACCCAGACTATGTCAATATTTAGAGACAGTCCCGAACTGTGTCAATATTTAGGGACAGTCCGAGACTGTGTCAGTATTTAGAGGCAGTGCGCGACTGTCAATATTTAGAGACAGTCCCAGACTGTGTCAATATTTAGTGACAGTTCCAGACTGTGTCAATATTAAGGGCCAGTCCCAGACTGTATCAATATTTAGGGACAGTCCGAGACTGTGTCAATATTTAGGGACAGTCCGAGACTGTGTCAGTATTTAGAGACAGTGCGCGACTGTCAATATTTAGAGACAGCCCCAGACTGTGACAATATTTAGAGACAGTCCCAGACTGTGCCAATATTTAGGGACAGTCCCAGACTGTGTCAATATTTAGAGACAGGCCCAGGCTGTGCCAATATTTAGGGTCAGTCCCAGACTATGTCAATATTTAGAGACAGTCTCAGACTGTGTCAATATTTAGAGACAGTCCCAGACTGTGTCAACATTTATGGGCAGTCCCAGACTGTGTCAATATCTAGGGACAGTCCCAGACTGTGTCAATATTTAGAGACAGTCCCCGACTGTCAATATTTAGAGACAGTCCTAGACTGTATAAATATTGAGGGACAGTCCCAGACTGTATCAATATTTAGGGACAGTCCCAGACTGTGTCAATATTTAGAGACAGGCCCAGGCTGTGCCAATATTTAGGGTCAGTCCCAGACTATGTCAATATTTAGAGACAGTCCCGGAATGTGTCAATATTTAGGGACAGTCCCAGATTGTGTCAATATTTCGGTACAGTTCCAGACTGTGTCAACATTAGAGACAGTCCCAGACTGTCAATATTTAGAGACAGTCCCAGCCTGTTTCAATATTTAGAGACAGTCCCAGACTATGTCAATATTTAGAGACAGTCCCAGACTGTGTCAATATTTAGTGACAGTTCCAGACTATGTCAATATTAAGGGCCAGTCCCAGACTGTATCAATATTTAGGGACAGTCCCAGACTGTGTCAACATTTATGGGCAGTCCCAGACTGTGTCAATATTTATGGACAGTCTCAGACTGTGTCAATATTTAGAGACAGTCCCAGACTTTCAATATTTAGAGACAGTCCCAGACTGTGACAATATTTAGAGACAGTCCCAGACTGTGTCAATATTTAGAGACAGTCCCAGACTGTGCCAATATTGAGGGACAGTCCCTGACTATGTCAATATTTAGAGACAGTCCTGTACTATGTCAATATTTAGAGACAGTCCCGAACTGTGTCAATATTTAGGGACAGTCCCAGACTGTGTCAATATTTAGAGACAGTCCCAGACTGTATAAATATTTAGGGACAATCCCAGACTGTATCAATATTTAGGAACAGTCCCAGACTGTGTCAATATTTAGAGACAGTCCCAGACTGTGCCAATATTTAGGGTCAGTCGCAGACTATGTCAATATTTAGAGACAGTCCCGTACTGTGTCAATATTTAGGGACAGTCCCAGACTGTGTCAATATTTAGGGACAGTCCCAGACTATGTCAATATTTAGAGACAATCCCATGCTGTGTCAATAGTTAGGGACAGTCCCAGGCTGTGTCAATATTTATGGGCAGTCCCAGACTGTGTCAATATCAAGGGACAGTCCCAGACTGTGTCAATATTTAGAGACAGTCCCCGACTGTCAATATATAGAGACAGTCCCAGACTGCCAATATTTAGGGACAGACCCAGACTATGTCAATATTTAGAGACAGTCCCGAACTGTGTCAATATTTAGGGACAGTCCGAGACTGTGTCAATATTTAGAGACAGTCCCAGACTGTGTCAATATTTAGTGACAGTCCCAGGCTATGTTAATATTAAGGGCCAGTCCCAGACTGTATCAATATTTAGAGACAGTTTCAGACTGTGTCAATATTTAGAGACAGTCCCAGACTTTCAATATTTAGAGACAGTCCCAGACTGTGACAATATTTGGAGACAGTCCAAGACTGTGTTAATATTTAGAGACAGTCCCAGACTGTGTCAATATTTAGTGACAGTTCCAGACTATGTCAATATTAAGGGCCAGTCCCAGGCTGTATCAATATTTAGGGACAGTCCCAGACTGTGTCAATATTTAGGGACAGTCCGAGACTGTGTCAGTATTTAGACACAGTCCCAGACTGTCACAATATTTAGAGACAGTTTCAGACTGTGTCAATATTTAGAGACAGTCCCAAACTGTGTCAACATTTATGGGCAGTCCCAGACTGTGTCAATATTTATGGACAGTCTCAGACTGTGTCAATATTTAGAGACAGTCCCAGACTTTCAATATTTAGAGACAGTCCCAGACTGTGACAATATTTAGAGACAGTCCCAGACTGTGTCAATATTTAGAGACAGTCCCAGACTGTGCCAATATTGAGGGACAGTCCCTGACTATGTCAATATTTAGAGACAGTCCTGTACTATGTCAATATTTAGAGACAGTCCCGAACTGTGTCAATATTTAGGGACAGTCCCAGACTGTGTCAATATTTAGAGACAGTCCCAGACTCTGTCAATATTTAGAGACAGTCCCAGACTGTGTCAATAATTAGGGCCAGTCCCAGAATGTATCAATATTTAGGGACAGTCCCAGACTGTGTCAATATTTAGAGACAGTCCCAGACTGTGTCAATATTTCGGGACATTCCGAGATTGTGTCAGTATTTAGACACAGTCCCAGACTGTCACAATATTTAGAGACAGACTCAGACTGTGTCAATATTTAGAGACAGTCCCAGACAGTGTCAACATTTATGGGCAGTCCCAGACTGTGTCAATATTAAGGGACAGTCCCAGACTGTGTCAATATTTAGTGACAGTTCCAGACTATGTCAATATTAAGGGCCAGTCGCAGGCTGTATCAATATTTAGGGACAGTCCCAGACTGTGTCAATATTTAGGGACAGTCCGAGACTGTGTCAGTATTTAGACACAGTCCCAGACTGTCACAATATTTAGAGACAGTTTCAGACTGTGTCAATATTTAGAGACAGTCCCAGACTGTGTCAACATTTATGGGCAGTCCCAGACTGTGTCAATATTTATGGCCAGTCTCAGACTGTGTCAATATTTAGAGACAGTCCCAGACTTTCAATATTTAGAGACAGTCCCAGACTGTGACAATATTTAGAGACAGTCCCAGACTGTGTCAATATTTAGAGACAGTCCCAGACTGTGCCAATATTGAGGGACAGTCCCTGACTATGTCAATATTTAGAGACAGTCCTGTACTATGTCAATATTTAGAGACAGTCCCGAACTGTGTCAATATTTAGGGACAGTCCCAGACTGTGTCAATATTTAGAGACAGTCCCAGACTCTGTCAATATTTAGAGACAGTCCCAGACTGTGTCAATAATTAGGGCCAGTCCCAGAATGTATCAATATTTAGGGACAGTCCCAGACTGTGCCAATATTTAGAGACAGTCCCAGACTGTGTCAATATTTAGGGACATTCCGAGATTGTGTCAGTATTTAGACACAGTCCCAGACTGTCACAATATTTAGAGACAGACTCAGACTGTGTCAATATTTAGAGACAGTCCCAGACTGTGTCAACATTTATGGGCAGTCCCAGACTGTGTCAATATCTAGGGACAGTCCCAGACTGTGTCAATATTTAGAGACGGTCCCCGACTGTCAATATTTAGAGACAGTCCTAGACTGTATAAATATTTAGGGACAATCCCAGACTGTATCAATATTTAGGGACAGTCCCAGACTGTGTCAATATTTAGAGACGGTCCCCGACTGTCAATATTTAGAGACAGCCCCAGACTGTGACAATATTTAGAGACAGTCCAAGACTGTGCCAATATTTAGGGACATTCCGAGACTGTGTCAGTATTTAGACACAGTCCCAGACTGTCACAATATTTAGAGACAGTCTCAGACTGTGTCAATATTTAGAGACAGTCCCAGACTGTGTCAACATTTATGGGCAGTCCCAGACTGTGTCAATATCTAGGGACAGTCCCAGACTGTGTCAATATTTAGAGACGGTCCCCGACTGTCAATATTTAGAGACAGTCCTAGACTGTATAAATATTTAGGGACAATCCCAGACTGTATCAATATTTAGCGACAGTCCCAGACTGTGTCAATATTTAGAGACAGTCCCAGACTGTGCCAATATTTAGGGTCAGTCCCAGACTATGTCAATATTTAGAGACAGTCCCGTACTGTGTCAATATTTAGGGACAGTCCCAGACTGTGTCAATATTTAGGGACAGTCCCAGACTATGTCAATATTTAGAGACAATCCCATGCTGTGTCAATAGTTAGGGACAGTCCCAGGCTGTGTCAATATTTATGGGCAGTCCCAGACTGTGTCAATATCAAGGGACAGTCCCAGACTGTGTCAATAATTAGAGACAGTCCCCGACTGTCAATATATAGAGACAGTCCCAGACTGCCAATATTTAGGGACAGACCCAGACTATGTCAATATTTAGAGACAGTCCCGAACTGTGTCAATATTTAGGGACAGTCCGAGACTGTGTCAGTATTTAGAGGCAGTGCGCGACTGTCAATATTTAGAGACAGTCCCAGACTGTGTCAATATTTAGTGACAGTTCCAGACTGTGTCAATATTAAGGGCCAGTCCCAGACTGTATCAATATTTAGGGACAGTCCGAGACTGTGTCAATATTTAGGGACAGTCCGAGACTGTGTCAGTATTTAGAGACAGTGCGCGACTGTCAATATTTAGAGACAGCCCCAGACTGTGACAATATTTAGAGACAGTCCCAGACTGTGCCAATATTTAGGGACAGTCC
The DNA here is from genome assembly GCF_047496885.1 of Scyliorhinus torazame. Taxonomy (NCBI): domain Eukaryota; kingdom Metazoa; phylum Chordata; class Chondrichthyes; order Carcharhiniformes; family Scyliorhinidae; genus Scyliorhinus; species Scyliorhinus torazame. The sequence goes on from NW_027308887.1 coordinate 25,580, forward strand.
CAGACTGTGTCAATATTTAGAGACAGGCCCAGGCTGTGCCAATATTTAGGGTCAGTCCCAGACTATGTCAATATTTAGAGACAGTCTCAGACTGTGTCAATATTTAGAGACAGTCCCAGACTGTGGCAACATTTATGGGCAGTCCCAGACTGTGTCAATATCTAGGGACAGTCCCAGACTGTGTCAATATTTAGAGACAGTCCCCGACTGTCAATATTTAGAGACAGTCCTAGACTGTATAAATATTGAGGGACAGTCCCAGACTGTATCAATATTTAGGGACAGTCCCAGACTGTGTCAATATTTAGAGACAGGCCCAGGCTGTGCCAATATTTAGGGTCAGTCCCAGACTATGTCAATATTTAGAGACAGTCCCGGAATGTGTCAATATTTAGGGACAGTCCCAGATTGTGTCAATATTTCGGTACAGTTCCAGACTGTGTCAACATTAGAGACAGTCCCAGACTGTCAATATTTAGAGACAGTCCCAGCCTGTTTCAATATTTAGAGACAGTCCCAGACTATGTCAATATTTAGAGACAGTCCCAGACTGTGTCAATATTTAGTGACAGTTCCAGACTATGTCAATATTAAGGGCCAGTCCCAGACTGTATCAATATTTAGGGACAGTCCCAGACTGTGTCAACATTTATGGGCAGTCCCAGACTGTGTCAATATTTATGGACAGTCTCAGACTGTGTCAATATTTAGAGACAGTCCCAGACTTTCAATATTTAGAGACAGTCCCAGACTGTGACAATATTTAGAGACAGTCCCAGACTGTGTCAATATTTAGAGACAGTCCCAGACTGTGCCAATATTGAGGGACAGTCCCTGACTATGTCAATATTTAGAGACAGTCCTGTACTATGTCAATATTTAGAGACAGTCCCGAACTGTGTCAATATTTAGGGACAGTCCCAGACTGTGTCAATATTTAGAGACAGTCCCAGACTGTATAAATATTTAGGGACAATCCCAGACTGTATCAATATTTAGGGACAGTCCCAGACTGTGTCAATATTTAGAGACAGTCCCAGACTGTGCCAATATTTAGGGTCAGTCGCAGACTATGTCAATATTTAGAGACAGTCCCGTACTGTGTCAATATTTAGGGACAGTCCCAGACTGTGTCAATATTTAGGGACAGTCCCAGACTATGTCAATATTTAGAGACAATCCCATGCTGTGTCAATAGTTAGGGACAGTCCCAGGCTGTGTCAATATTTATGGGCAGTCCCAGACTGTGTCAATATCAAGGGACAGTCCCAGACTGTGTCAATATTTAGAGACAGTCCCCGACTGTCAATATATAGAGACAGTCCCAGACTGCCAATATTTAGGGACAGACCCAGACTATGTCAATATTCAGAGACAGTCCAGAACTGTGTCAATATTTAGGGACAGTCCGAGACTGTGTCAATATTTAGAGACAGTCCCAGACTGTGTCAATATTTAGTGACAGTCCCAGGCTATGTTAATATTAAGGGCCAGTCCCAGACTGTATCAATATTTAGAGACAGTTTCAGACTGTGTCAATATTTAGAGACAGTCCCAGACTTTCAATATTTAGAGACAGTCACAGACTGTGACAATATTTAGAGACAGTCCAAGACTGTGTTAATATTTAGAGACAGTCCCAGACTGTGTCAATATTTAGTGACAGTTCCAGACTATGTCAATATTAAGGGCCAGTCCCAGGCTGTATCAATATTTAGGGACAGTTCCAGACTGTGTCAATATTTGGGGACAGTCCGAGACTGTGTCAGTATTTAGACACAGTCCCAGACTGTCACAATATTTAGAGACAGTTTCAGACTGTGTCAATATTTAGAGACAGTCCCAGACTGTGTCAACATTTATGGGCAGTCCCAGACTGTGTCAATATTTATGGACAGTCTCAGACTGTGTCAATATTTAGAGACAGTCCCAGACTTTCAATATTTAGAGACAGTCCCAGACTGTGTCAATATTTAGAGACAGTCCCAGACTGAGCCAATATTGAGGGACAGTCCCTGACTATGTCAATATTTAGAGACAGTCCTGTACTATGTCAATATTTAGAGACAGTCCCGAACTGTGTCAATATTTAGGGACAGTCCCAGACTGTGTCAATATTTAGAGACAGTCCCAGACTCTGTCAATATTTAGAGACAGTCCCAGACTGTGTCAATAATTAGGGCCAGTCCCAGAATGTATCAATATTTAGGGACAGTCCCAGACTGTGTCAATATTTAGAGACAGTCCCAGACTGTGTCAATATTTCGGGACATTCCGAGATTGTGTCAGTATTTAGACACAGTCCCAGACTGTCACAATATTTAGAGACAGACTCAGACTGTGTCAATATTTAGAGACAGTCCCAGACAGTGTCAACATTTATGGGCAGTCCCAGACTGTGTCAATATTAAGGGACAGTCCCAGACTGTGTCAATATTTAGTGACAGTTCCAGACTATGTCAATATTAAGGGCCAGTCCCAGGCTGTATCAATATTTAGGGACAGTCCCAGACTGTGTCAATATTTAGGGACAGTCCGAGACTGTGTCAGTATTTAGACACAGTCCCAGACTGTCACAATATTTAGAGACAGTTTCAGACTGTGTCAATATTTAGAGACAGTCCCAGACTGTGTCAACATTTATGGGCAGTCCCAGACTGTGTCAATATTTATGGACAGTCTCAGACTGTGTCAATATTTAGAGACAGTCCCAGACTTTCAATATTTAGAGACAGTCCCAGACTGTGACAATATTTAGAGACAGTCCCAGACTGTGTCAATATTTAGAGACAGTCCCAGACTGTGCCAATATTGAGGGACAGTCCCTGACTATGTCAATATTTAGAGACAGTCCTGTACTATGTCAATATTTAGAGACAGTCCCGAACTGTGTCAATATTTAGGGACAGTCCCAGACTGTGTCAATATTTAGAGACAGTCCCAGACTCTGTCAATATTTAGAGACAGTCCCAGACTGTGTCAATAATTAGGGCCAGTCCCAGAATGTATCAATATTTAGGGACAGTCCCAGACTGTGTCAATATTTAGAGACAGTCCCAGACTGTGTCAATATTTAGGGACATTCCGAGATTGTGTCAGTATTTAGACACAGTCCCAGACTGTCACAATATTTAGAGACAGACTCAGACTGTGTCAATATTTAGAGACAGTCCCAGACAGTGTCAACATTTATGGGCAGTCCCAGACTGTGTCAATATTAAGGGACAGTCCCAGACTGTGTCAATATTTAGAGACAGTGCGCGACTGCCAATATTTAGAGACGGCCCCAGACTGTGACAATATTTAGAGACCTTCCAAGACTGTGCCAATATTTAGGGACATTCCGAGACTGTGTCAGTATTTAGACACAGTCCCAGACTGTCACAATATTTAGAGACAGTCTCAGACTGTGTCAATATTTAGAGACAGTCCCAGACTGTGTCAACATTTATGGGCAGTCCCAGACTGTGTCAATATCTAGGGACAGTCCCAGACTGTGTCAATATTTAGAGACGGTCCCCGACTGTCAATATTTAGAGACAGTCCTAGACTGTATAAATATTTAGGGACAATCCCAGACTGTATCAATATTTAGGGACAGTCCCAGACTGTGTCAATATTTAGAGACAGTCCCAGACTGTGCCAATATTTAGGGTCAGTCGCAGACTATGTCAATATTTAGAGACAGTCCCGTACTGTGTCAATATTTAGGGACAGTCCCAGACTGTGTCAATATTTAGGGACAGTCCCAGACTATGTCAATATTTAGAGACAATCCCATGCTGTGTCAATAGTTAGGGACAGTCCCAGGCTGTGTCAATATTTATGGGCAGTCCCAGACTGTGTCAATATCAAGGGACAGTCCCAGACTGTGTCAATATTTAGAGACAGTCCCCGACTGTCAATATATAGAGACAGTCCCAGACTGCCAATATTTAGGGACAGACCCAGACTATGTCAATATTTAGAGACAGTCCCGAACTGTGTCAATATTTAGGGACAGTCCGAGACTGTGTCAATATTTAGAGACAGTCCCAGACTGTGTCAATATTTAGTGACAGTCCCAGGCTATGTCAATATTAAGGGCCAGTCCCAGACTGTATCAATATTTAGAGACAGTTTCAGACTGTGTCAATATTTAGAGACAGTCCCAGACTTTCAATATTTAGAGACAGTCCCAGACTGTGACAATATTTAGAGACAGTCCAAGACTGTGTTAATATTTAGAGACAGTCCCAGACTGTGTCAATATTTAGTGACAGTTCCAGACTATGTCAATATTAAGGGCCAGTCCCAGACTGTATCAATATTTAGGGACAGTCCCAGACTGTGTCAATATTTAGGGACAGTCCGAGACTGTGTCAGTATTTAGACACAGTCCCAGACTGTCACAATATTTAGAGACAGTTTCAGACTGTGTCAATATTTAGAGACAGTCCCAGACTGTGTCAACATTCATGGGCAGTCCCAGACTGTGTCAATATTTATGGACAGTCTCAGACTGTGTCAATATTTAGAGACAGTCCCAGACTTTCAATATTTAGAGACAGTCCCAGACTGTGACAATATTTAGAGACAGTCCCAGACTGTGTCAATATTTAGAGACAGTCCCAGACTGTGCCAATATTGAGGGACAGTCCCAGACTATGCCAATATTTAGAGACAGTCCTGTACTGTGTCAAGATTTAGAGACAGTCCCGAACTGTGTCAATATGTGGGAAAGTCCCAGACTGTGTCAATATTTAGAGACAGTCCCAGACTGTGTCAATATTTAGAGACAGTGCCAGACTGTGTCAATAATTAGGGCCAGTCCCAGAATGTATCAATATTTAGGGACAGTCCCAGACTGTGTCAATATTTAGAGACAGTCCCAGACTGTGTCAATATTTAGGGACATTCCGAGACTGTGTCAGTATTTAGACACAGTCCCAGACTGTCACAATATTTAGAGACAGACTCAGACTGTGTCAATATTTAGACACAGTCCCAGACAGTGTCAACATTTATTGGCAGTCCCAGACTGTGTCAATATTAAGGGACAGTCCCAGACTGTCTCAATATTTAGAGACAGTGCGCGACTGTCAATATTTAGAGACAGCCCCAGACTGTGACAATATTTAGAGACAGTCCAAGACTGTGCCAATATTTAGTGACATTCCGAGACTGTGTCAGTATTTAGACACAGTCCCAGACTGTCACAATATTTAGAGACAGTCTCAGACTGTGTCAATATTTAGAGACAGTCCCAGACTGTGTCAACATTTATGGGCATTCCCAGACTGTGTCAATATCTAGGGACTGTCCCAGACTGTGTCAATATTTAGAGACGGTCCCCGACTGTCAATATTTAGAGACAGTCCTAGACTGTATAAATATTTAGGGACAGTCCCAGACTGTGTCAATATTTAGAGACAGTCCCAGACTGTGTCAACATTTATGGGCAGTCCCAGACTGTGTCAATATCTAGGGACAGTCCCAGACTGTGTCAATATTTAGAGACGGTCCCCGACTGTCAATATTTAGAGACAGTCCTAGACTGTATAAATATTTAGGGACAGTCCCAGACTGTGTCAATATTTAGAGACAGTCCCAGACTGTGCCAATATTTAGGGTCAGTCCCAGACTATGTCAATATTTAGAGACAGTCCCGTACTGTGTCAAAATTTAGGGACAGTCCCAGACTGTGTCAATATTTGGGGACAGTCCCAGACTGTGACAATATTTAGAGACAGTCCAAGACTGTGTTAATATTTAGAGACAGTCCCGTACTGTGTCAATATTTAGGGACAGTCCCAGACTGTGTCAATATTTAGGGACAGTCCCAGACTATGTCAATATTTAGAGACAATCCCATGCTGTGTCAATAGTTAGGGACAGTCCCAGGCTGTGTCAATATTTATGGGCAGTCCCAGACTGTGTCAATATCTAGGGACAGTCCCAGACTGTGTCAATATTTAGAGACAGTCACCGACTGTCAATATATAGAGACAGTCCCAGACTGCCAATATTTAGGGACAGACCCAGACTATGTCAATATTTAGAGACAGTCCCGAACTGTGTCAATATTTAGAGACAGTCCCAGACTATGTCAATATTTAGAGACAGTCCTGTACTGTGTCAATATTTAGAGACCGTCCCGAACTGTGTCAATATTTAGGGACAGTCCCAGACTGTGTCAATATTTAGAGACAGTCCCAGACTGTGTCAATATTTAGAGACCGTCCCAGACTGTGTCAATAATTACGGCCAGTCCCAGAATGTATCAATATTTAGGGACAGTCCCAGACTGTGTCAATATTTAGAGACAGTCCCAGACTGTGTCAATATTTAGGGACATTCCGTGACTGTGTCAGTATTTAGACACAGTCCCAGACTGTCACAATATTTAGAGACAGTCTTAGACTGTGTCAATATTTAGAGACAGTCCCAGACTGTGTCACCATTTATGGGCAGTCCATGACTGTGTCAATATTAAGGGACAGTCCCAGACTGTATCAATATTTAGAGACAGTGCGCGACTGTCAATATTTAGAGACAGCCCCAGACTGTGACAATATTTAGAGACAGTCCCAGACTGTGCCAATATTTAGGGACAGTCCGAGACTGTGTCAGTATTTAGACACAGTCCCAGACTGTCACAATATTTAGAGACCGTTTCAGACTGTGTCAATATTTAGAGACAGTCCAAGACTGTGTCAACATTTATGGGCAGTCCCAGACTTTGTCAATATTTATGGACAGTCTCAGACTGTGTCAATATTTAGAGACAGCCCCAGACTTTCAATATTGAGAGACAGTCCCAGACTGTGCAAATATTGAGGGACAGTCCCAGACTATGTAAATATTTAGAGACAGTCCTGTACTGTGTAAATATTTAGAGACAGTCCCAGACTGTGTCAATATTTAGGGACATTCCGTGACTGTGTCAGTATTTAGACACAGTCCCAGACTGTCACAATATTTAGAGACAGTCTTAGACTGTGTCAATATTTAGAGACAGTCCCAGACTGTGTCACCATTTATGGGCAGTCCATGACTGTGTCAATATTAAGGGACAGTCCCAGACTGTATCAATATTTAGAGACAGTGCGCGACTGTCAATATTTAGAGACAGCCCCAGACTGTGACAATATTTAGAGACAGTCCCAGACTGTGCCAATATTTAGGGACAGTCCGAGACTGTGTCAGTATTTAGACACAGTCCCAGACTGTCACAATATTTAGAGACCGTTTCAGACTGTGTCAATATTTAGAGACAGTCCAAGACTGTGTCAACATTTATGGGCAGTCCCAGACTTTGTCAATATTTATGGACAGTCTCAGACTGTGTCAATATTTAGAGACAGCCCCAGACTTTCAATATTGAGAGACAGTCCCAGACTGTGCAAATATTGAGGGACAGTCCCAGACTATGTAAATATTTAGAGACAGTCCTGTACTGTGTAAATATTTAGAGACAGTCCCGAACTGTGTCAATATTTAGGGACAGTCCCAGACTGTGTCAATATTTAGAGACAGTCCCAGACTGTGTCAATATTTAGAGACAGTGCCAGACTGTGTCAATAATTAGGGCCAGTCCCAGACTGTGTCAATATTTAGGGACATTCCGAGACTGTGTCAGTATTTAGACACACTCCCAGACTGTCACAATATTTAGAGACAGACTCAGACTGTGTCAATATTTAGAGACAGTCCCAGACAGTGTCAACATTTATTGGCAGTCCCAGACTGTGTCAATATTAAGGGACAGTCCCAGACTGTGTCAATATTTAGAGACAGTGCGCGACCGTCAATATTTAGAGACAGCCCCAGACTGTGACAATATTTAGAGACAGTCCAAGACTGTGCCAATATTTAGGGACTTTCCGAGACTGTGTCAGTATTTAGACACAGTCCCAGATTGTCACAATATTTAGAGACAGTCTCAGACTGTGTCAATATTTAGAGACAGTCCCAGACTGTGTCAACAGTTATGGGCTGTCCCAGACTGTGTCAATATATAGGGACAGTCCCAGACTGTGTCAATATTTAGAGACGGTCCCCGACTGTCAATATTTAGAGACAGTCCTAGACTGTATAAATATTTAGGGACAATCCCAGACTGTATCAATATTTAGGGGCAGTCCCAGACTGTGTCAATATTTAGAGACAGTCCCAGACTGTGCCAATATTTAGGGTCAGTCCCAGACTATGTCAATATTTAGAGACAGTCCCGTACTGTGTCAATATTTAGGGACAGTCCCAGACTGTGTCAATATTTAGGGACAGTCCCAGACTATGTCAATATTTAGAGACAATCTCATGCTGTGTCAATAGTTAGGGACAGTCCCAGGCTGTGTCAATATTTATGGGCAGTCCCAGACTGTGTCAATATCTAGGGACAGTCCCGGACTGTGCCAATATTTAGAGACAGTCCCCGACTGTCAATATATAGAGACAGTCCCAGACTGCCAATATTTAGGGACAGACCCAGACTATGTCAATATTTAGAGACAGTCCCGAACTGTGTCAATATTTAGGGACAGTCCGAGACTGTGTCAATATTTAGTGACAGTCCCAGACGATGTCAATATTAAGGGCCAGTCCCAGACTGTATTAATATTTAGGGACAGTCCCAGACGGTGTCAATATTTAGGGACAGTCCGAGACTGTGTCAGTATTTAGACAGAGTCCAAGACTTTCAATATTTAGAGACAGTCCCAGACTGTGACAATATTTAGAGACAGTCCAAGACTGTGTCAATATTTAGAGACAGTCCCAGACTGTGCCATTATTGAGGGACAGTCCCAGACTATGTCAATATTTAGAGACAGTCCTGTACTGTGTCAATATTTAGAGACAGTCCCGAACTGTGTCAATATTTAGGGACAGTCCCAGACTGTGTCAATATTTAGAGACAGTCCCAGACTGTGTCAATATTTAGAGACAGTCCCAGACTGTGTCAATAATTACGGCCAGTCCCAGAATGTATCAATATTTAGGGACAGTCCCAGACTGTGTCAATATTTAGAGACAGTCCCAGACTGTGTCAATATTTAGGGACATTCCGTGACTGTGTCAGTATTTAGACACAGTCCCAGACTGTCACAATATTTAGAGACAGTCTCAGACTGTGTCAATATTTAGGGACAGTCCTAGACTGTGTCAATATTTAGAGACAGTTCCAGACTGTGACAATATTTCGCGACAGTCGCAGACTATGTCAATATTTACAGACAGTCCCAGACTGTGACAATATTTAGAGACAGTCTCAGACTGTGTCAATTTTTAGAGACAGTCCCAGACTGTGTCAACATTTATGGGCAGTCCCAGACTGTGTCAATATCTAGGGACAGTCCCAGACTGTGTCAATATTTAGAGACGGTCCCCGACTGTCAATATTTAGAGACAGTCCTAGACTGTATAAATATTTAGGGACAGTCCCAGACTGTGTCAATATTTAGAGACAGTCCCAGACTGTGCCAATATTTAGGGTCAGTCCCAGACAATGTCAATATTTAGAGACAGTCCCGTACTGTGTCAATATTTAGGGACAGTCCCAGACTGTGTCAATATCTTGAGACAGTCCCAGACTGTCAATATTTAGGGACAGTCCCAGACTCTGTCAATATTTAGAGACAGTCCCACCCTGTGTCAATATTTAGGGACAGTCCCAGACTGTGTCAATACTTAGAGACAGTCCCAGACTGTGAAAATATTTAGTGACAGTTCCAGTCTGTGGCAATATTTAGGGACAGTCCCAGATTATGGCAATATTTTAAGACAGTCCAAGACATTGTCAATATTTAGAGACAGTTCCAGACTGTGTCAATATTTAGGGAGAGTCCCTGACTGTATCAATATTTAGGGACAGTCCCAGACTGCGTCAATATTTAGAGACAGTCCCAGACTGTGTCAATATTTAGGGACAGTCCCAGACTGTGTCAATATTTAGAGACAGTCCCACACTGTGTCAATATTTAGGGACAGTCATAGACTGTGTCAATACTTAGAGACAGTTCCAGACTGTGACAATATTTCCTGACAGTCGCAGACTATGTCAATATTTAGAGATAGTCCCAGACTGTGACAATATTTAGAGACAGTCTCAGACTGTCAATTTTGAGAGACAGTCCCAGACTGTGTCAACATTTATGGGCAGTCCCAGGCTGTGTCAATATTTAGGGAGAGTCCCAGACTGTGTCAATATCTTGAGACAGCCCCAGACTGTCAATATTTAGGGACAGTCCCAGACTCTGTCAATATTTAGAGACAGTCCCACCCTGTGTCAATATTTAGGGACAGTCCCAGACTGTGTCAATATTTGGAGACAGTCCCAGACTGTGAAAATATTTAGTGACAGTTCCAGACTGTGTCAATATTTAGAGACAGTCCCAGACTGTGTCAATATTTAGGGACATTCCGTGACTGTGTCAGTATTTAGACACAGTCCCAGACTGTCACAATATTTAGAGACAGTCTCAGACTGTGTCAATATTTAGAGACAGTCCCAGACTGTGTCACCATTTATGGGCAGTCCAAGACTGTGTCAATATTAAGGGACAGTCCCAGACTGTGTCAATATTTAGAGACAGTGCGCGACTGTCAATATTTAGAGACAGCCCCAGACATTGACAATATTTAGAGACAGTCCCAGACTGTGCCAATATTTAGGGACATTCCGAGACTGTGTCAGTATTTAGACACAGTCCCAGACTGTCACAATATTTATAGACAGCCTCAGACTGTGTCAATATTTAGAGACAGTCCCAGACTGTGTCAACATTTGTGGGCAGTCCCAGACTGTGTCAATATCTAGGGACAGTCCCAGACTGTGTCAATATTTAGAGACAGTCCCAGACTGTGCCAATATTTATGGTCAGTCCCAGACTATGTCAATATTTAGAGACAGTCCCGTACTGTGTCAAATTTGAGGGACAGTCCCAGATTGTGTCAATATTTTGGTACAGTTCAAGACTGTGTCAACATTAGAGACAGTCCCAGACTGTCAATATTTAGAGACAGTCCCAGCCTGTTTCAATATTTAGAGGCAGTCCCAGACTTTGTCAACCTTTAGAGACAGTCCCTTACTGTGTCAATATTTAGGGACAGTCCCAGACTGTGTCAATATTTAGGACCAGTCCCTGACTGTATCAAAATTTAGGGACAGTCCCAGACTGCATCAATATTTAGAGACAGTCCCAGACTGTGTCAATATTTAGGGACAGTCCCAGGCTGTGTCAATATTTAGAGACAGTCCCACATTGTGTCAATATTTAGGGGCAGTCCTAGACTGTGTCAATATTTAGAGACAGTTCCAGACTGTGACAATATTTACAGACAGTCCCACACTGTGTCAATATTTAGGGACAGTCTCAGACTATGTCAATATTTCGAGACAGTCCAAGACATTGTCAATATTTAGAGACAGTTCCAGACTGTGTCAATATTTATGGACAGTCCCAGACTGTGTCAACATTAGAGACAGTCCCAGACTGTCAATATTTAGAGACAGTCCCAGCCTGCTTCAATATATAGAGACAGTCCCAGACTATGTCAATATTTAAAGACAGTCCCAGACTTTGTCATTATTTAGACACAGTCCCACACTTTGTCAACATTTAGAGACAGTCCCGTACTGTGTCAATATTTAGAGACAGTACCAGACTGTGTCAATATTTAGTTCCAGTCCTGGACTGTATCAATGTTTAGGGACAGTCCCAGACTGCGTCAATATTTAGAGACAGTCCCAGACTGTGTCAATATTTAGGGACAGTCCCAGACTGTGTCAATATTTAGAGACAGTCCCACACTGTGTCAATATTTAGGGACAGTCCTAGACTGTGTCAATATTTAGAGACAGTTCCAGACTGTGACAATATTTAGGGTCAGTCCCAGACTGTGACAATATTTAGAGACAGTCTCAGACTGTGTCAATTTTTAGAGACAGTCCCAGACTGTGTCAACATTTATGGGCAGTCCCAGACTGTGTCAATATCTAGGGACAGTCCCAGACTGTGTCAATATTTAGAGACGGTCCCCGACTGTCAATATTTAGAGACAGTCCTAGACTGTATAAATATTTAGGGACAGTCCCAGACTGTGTCAATATTTAGAGACAGTCCCAGACTGTGCCAATATTTAGGGTCAGTCCCAGACTCTGTCAATATTTAGAGACAGTCCCACCCTGTGTCAATATTTAGGGACAGTCCCAGACTGTGTCAATACTTAGAGACAGTCCCAGACTGTGAAAATATTTAGTGACAGTTCCAGTCTGTGGCAATATTTAGGGACAGTCCCAGATTATGGCAATATTTTAAGACAGTCCAAGACATTGTCAATATTTAGAGACAGTTCCAGACTGTGTCAATATTTAGGGAGAGTCCCTGACTGTATCAATATTTAGGGACAGTCCCAGACTGCGTCAATATTTAGAGACAGTCCCAGACTGTGTCAATATTTAGGGACAGTCCCAGACTGTGTCAATATTTAGAGACAGTCCCACACTGTGTCAATATTTAGGGACAGTCATAGACTGTGTCAATACTTAGAGACAGTTCCAGACTGTGACAATATTTCCTGACAGTCGCAGACTATGTCAATATTTAGAGATAGTCCCAGACTGTGTCAATATTTAGAGACAGTCCCAGACTGTGACAATATTTAGAGACAGTCGCAGACTATGTCAATTTTGAGAGACAGTCCCAGACTGTGTCAACATTTATGGGCAGTCCCAGGCTGTGTCAATATTTAGGGACAGTCCCAGACTGTGTCAATATCTTGAGACAGCCCCAGACTGTCAATATTTAGGGACAGTCCCAGACTCTGTCAATATTTAGAGACAGTCCCACCCTGTGTCAATATTTAGGGACAGTCCCAGACTGTGTCAATATTTGGAGACGGTCCCAGACTGTGAAAATATTTAGTGACAGTTCCAGACTGTGTCAATATTTAGGGACAGTCCCAGACTATGTCAATATTTCGAGACAGTCCAAGACATTGTCAATATTTAGAGACAGTTCCAGACTGTGTCAATATTTAGGGACAGTCCCAGACTATGTCAATATTTAGAGACAGTCCCAGACTTTGTCAATATTTAGAAACATTCCCAGACTACGTCATGTTTTCAAGACAGTCCCAGACTTTGTCAATATTTAGAGACAGTGCCAGACTGTGTCAAAATTTAGAGACAATCCTAGACTGTGTCAATATTTAAAGACAGCCCCAGACTTTGTAATATTTAGGGACAGTCGGAGACTTGGTCAATATTCAGAGACAGTCCCAGACTTTGTCAATATTTAGAGACAGTCCCAGACTGTGACTATATTTAGAGACAGTCTCAGACTGTGTCAACATTAGAGACAGTCCCAGACTGTCAATATTTAGAGACAGTCCCTGCCTGTTTCGATATTTAGAGACAGTCCCAGACTATGTCAATATTTAGAGACAGTACCAGACTTTGTCATTATTTAGAGACAGTCCCAGACTGTGTCAACATTTAGCACAGTCCCCTACTGTGTCAATATTTAGGGACAGTCCCAGAATGTGTCAATATTTAGGGCCAGTCCCTGACTGTATCAATATTTAGGGACAGTCCCAGACTGCGTCAATATTTAGAGACAGTCCCAGACTGTGTCAACATTTAGAGACAGTCCCACACTGTGTCAATATTTACGGACAGTCCTAGACTGTGTCAATATTTAGAGACAGTTCCAGACTGTGACAATATTTCGGGACAGTCGCAGACTATGTCAATATTTAGAGACAGTCCCAGACTGTGACTATATTTAGAGACAGTCTCAGACTGTGTCAACATTAGAGACAGTCCCAGACTGTCAATATTTAGAGACAGTCCTAGCCTGCTTCAATATATGGAGACAGTCCCAGACTATGTCAATATTTAAAGACAGTCCCAGACTTTGTCATTATTTAGACACAGTCCCACACTTCGTCAACATTTAGAGACAGTCCCGTACTGTGTCAATATTTAGAGACAGTCCCAGACTGTCAATATTTAGGGCCAGTCCTGGACTGTATCAATATTTAGGGACAGTCCCAGACTGTGTCAATATTTAGAGACAGTCCCAAACTGTGTCAATATTTAGGGACAGTCCTAGACTGTGTCAATATTTAGAGACAGTTCCAGACTGTGACAATATTTCGGGACAGTCGCAGACTATGTCAATATTTAGAGACAGTCCCAGACTGTGACAATATTTAGAGACAGTCTCAGACTGTGTCAATTTTTAGAGACAGTCCCAGACTGTGTCAACATTTATGGGCAGTCCCAGACTGTGTCAATATCTAGGGACAGTCCCAGACTGTGTCAATATTTAGAGACGGTCCCCGACTGTCAATATTTAGAGACAGTCCTAGACTGTATAAATGTTTAGGGACAGTCTCAGACTGTCAATTTTGAGAGACAGTCCCAGACTGTGTCAACATTTATGGGCAGTCCCAGACTGTGTCAATATTTAGGGACAGTCCCAGACTATGTCAATATTTAGAGACAGTCCCAGACTTTGTCAATATTTAGAAACATTCCCAGACTACGTCATGTTTTCAAGACAGTCCCAGACTTTGTCAATATTTAGAGACAGTGCCAGACTGTGTCAATATTTAAAGACAGCCCCAGACTTTGTAATATTTAGGGACAGTCGGAGACTTGGTCAATATTCAGAGACAGTCCCAGACTTTGTCAATATTTAGAGACAGTCCCAGACTGTGTCAACATTAGAGACAGTCCCAGACTGTCAATATTTAGAGACAGTCCCTGCCTGTTTCGATATTTAGTGACAGTCCCAGACTATGTCAATATTTAGAGACAGTACCAGACTTTGTCATTATTGAGAGACAGTCCCAGACTGTGTCAACATTTAGCACAGTCCCGTACTGTGTCAATATTTAGGGACAGTCCCAGAATGTGTCAATATTTAGGGCCAGTCCCTGACTGTATCAATATTTAGGGACAGTCCCAGACTGCGTCAATATTTAGAGACAGTCCCAGACTGTGTCAATATTTAGGGACAGTCCCAGACTGTGTCAACATTTAGAGACAGTCCCACACTGTGTCAATATTTACGGACAGTCCTAGACTGTGTCAATATTTAGAGACAGTTCCAGACTGTGACGATATTTCGGGACAGTCGCAGACTATGTCAATATTTAAAGACAGTCCCAGACTGTGACTATACTTAGAGACAGTCTCAGACTGTGTCAACATTAGAGACAGTCCCAGACTGTCAATATTTAGAGACAGTCCCAGCCTGCTTCAATATATAGAGACAGTCCCAGACTATGTCAATATTTAAAGACAGTCCCAGACTTTGTCATTATTTAGACACAGTCCCACACTTCGTCAACATTTAGAGACAGTCCCGTACTGTGTCAATATTTAGAGACAGTACCAGACTGTGTCAATATTTAGGGCCAGTCCTGGACTGTATCAATGTTTAGGGACAGTCCCAGACTGCGTCAATATTTAGAGACAGTCACAGACTGTGTCAATATTTAGGGACAGTCCCAGACTGTGTCAATATTTAGAGACAGTCCCAAACTGTGTCAATATTTAGGGACAGTCCTAGACTGTGTCAATATTTAGAGACAGTTCCAGACTGTGACAATATTTCGGGACAGTCGCAGACTATGTCAATATTTAGAGACAGTCCCAGACTGTGACAATATTTAGAGACAGTCTCAGACTGTGTCAATTTTTAGAGACAGTCCCAGACTGTGTCAACATTTATGGGCAGTCCCAGACTGTGTCAATATCTAGGGACAGTCCCAGACTGTGTCAATATTTAGAGACGGTCCCCGACTGTCAATATTTAGAGACAGTCCTAGACTGTATAAATATTTAGGGACAGTCCCAGACTGTGTCAATATTTAGAGACAGTCCCAGACTGTGCCAATATTTAGGGTCAGTCCCAGACAATGTCAATATTTAGAGACAGTCCCGTACTGTGTCAATATTTAGGGACAGTCCCAGACTGTGTCAATATCTTGAGACAGTCCCAGACTGTCAATATTTAGGGACAGCCCCAGACTCTGTCAATATTTAGAGACAGTCCCACCCTGTGTCAATATTTAGGGACAGTCCCAGTCTGTGTCAATACTTAGAGACAGTCCCAGACTGTGAAAATATTTAGTGACAGTTCCAAACTGTGGCAATATTTAGGGACAGTCCCAGACTATGTCAATATTTTAAGACAGTCCAAGACATTGTCAATATTTAGAGACAGTTCCAGACTGTGTCAATATTTAGGGAGAGTCCCTGACTGTATCAATATTTAGGGACAGTCCCAGACTGCGTCAATATTTAGAGACAGTCCCAGACTGTGTCAATATTTAGGGACAGTCCCAGACTGTGTCAATATTTAGAGACAGTCCCACACTGTGTCAATATTTAGGGACAGTCCTAGACTGTGTCAATATTTAGATACAGTTCCAGACTGTGACAATATTTCCTGACAGTCGCAGACTATGTCAATATTTAGAGATAGTCCCAGACTGTGACAATATTTAGAGACAGTCTCAGACTGTCAGTTTTTAGAGACAGTCCCGGACTGTGTCAACATTTATGGGCAGTCGCAGGCTGTGTCAATATTTAGGGACAGTCCCAGACTGTGTCAATATCTTGAGACAGTTCCAGACTGTCAATATTTAGGGACAGTCCCAGACTGTGTCAATATTTAGAGACTGTTCCACCCTGTGTCAATGTTTAGGGACAGTCCCAGACTGTGTCAATATTTAGAGACAGTCCCAGACTGTGAAAATATTTAGTGACAGCTCCAGACTGTGTCAATATTTAGGGACAGTCCCAGACTATGTCAATATTTCGAGACAGTCCAAGACATTGTCAATATTTAGAGACAGTTCCAGACTGTGTCAATATTTAGGGACAGTCCCAGACTATGTCAATATTTCGAGACAGTCCCAGACTTTGTCAATATTTAGAAACATTCCCAGACTACGTCATGATTTCAAGACAGTCCCAGACATTGTCAATATTTAGAGACAGTGCCAGACTGTGTCAAAATTTAGAGACAGTCCTAGACTGTGTCAATATTTAGAGACAGCCCCAGACTTTGTAATATTTAGGGACAGTCCCAGACTATGTCAATATTCAGAGACAGTCCCAGACTTTGTCAATATTTAGAGACAGTCCCAGACTGTGTCAACATTAGAGACAGTCCCAGACTGTCAATATTTAGAGACAGTCCCTGCCTGTTTCGATATTTAGAGACAGTCCCAGACTATGTCAATATTTAGAGACAGTACCAGACTTTGTCATTATTTAGAGACAGTCCCAGACTTTGTCAATATTTAGCACAGTCCCGTACTGTGTCAATATTTAGGGACAGTCCCAGACTGTGTCAATATTTAGGGCCAGTCCCTGACTGTATCAATATTTAGGGACAGTCCCAGACTGCGTCAATATTTAGAGACAGTCCCAGACTGTGTCAATATTTAGGGACAGTCCCAGACTGTGTCAATATTTAGAGACAGTCCTGTACTGAGAAAATATTTAGAGACAGTCCCTGCCTGTTTCGATATTTAGAGACAGTCCCAGACTATGTCAATATTTAGAGACAGTACCAGACTTTGTCATTATTTAGAGACAGTCCCAGACTTTGTCAATATTTAGCACAGTCCCGTACTGTGTCAATATTTAGGGACAGTCCCAGACTGTGTCAATATTTAGGGCCAGTCCCTGACTGTATCAATATTTAGGGACAGTCCCAGACTGTGTCAATATTTAGAGACAGTCCCACACTGTGTCAATATTTAGGGACAGTCCTAGACTGTGTCAATATTTAGATACAGTTCCAGACTGTGACAATATTTCCTGACAGTCGCAGACTATGTCAATATTTAGAGATAGTCCCAGACTGTGACAATATTTAGAGACAGTCTCAGACTGTCAGTTTTTAGAGACAGTCCCGGACTGTGTCAACATTTATGGGCAGTCGCAGGCTGTGTCAATATTTAGGGACAGTCCCAGACTGTGTCAATATCTTGAGACAGTCCCAGACTGTCAATATTTAGGGACAGTCCCAGACTATGTCAATATTTAGAGACTGTTCCACCCTGTGTCAATGTTTAGGGACAGTCCCAGACTGTGTCAATATTTAGAGACAGTCCCAGACTGTGAAAATATTTAGTGACAGCTCCAGACTGTGTCAATATTTAGGGACAGTCCCAGACTATGTCAATATTTCGAGACAGTCCAAGACATTGTCAATATTTAGAGACAGTTCCAGACTGTGTCAATATTTAGGGACAGTCCCAGACTATGTCAATATTTAGAGACAGTCCCAGACTTTGTCAATATTTAGAAACATTCCCAGACTACGTCATGATTTCAAGACAGTCCCAGACATTGTCAATATTTAGAGACAGTGCCAGACTGTGTCAAAATTTAGAGACAGTCCTAGACTGTGTCAATATTTAGAGACAGCCCCAGACTTTGTAATATTTAGGGACAGTCCCAGACTATGTCAATATTCAGAGACAGTCCCAGACTTTGTCAATATTTAGAGACAGTCCCAGACTGTGTCAACATTAGAGACAGTCCCAGACTGTCAATATTTAGAGACAGTCCCTGCCTGTTTCGATATTTAGAGACAGTCCCAGACTATGTCAATATTTAGAGACAGTACCAGACTTTGTCATTATTTAGAGACAGTCCCAGACTTTGTCAATATTTAGCACAGTCCCGTACTGTGTCAATATTTAGGGACAGTCCCAGACTGTGTCAATATTTAGGGCCAGTCCCTGACTGTATCAATATTTAGGGACAGTCCCAGACTGCGTCAATATTTAGAGACAGTCCCAGACTGTGTCAATATTTAGGGACAGTCCCAGACTGTGTCAATATTTAGAGACAGTCCCGTACTGAGAAAATATTTAGTGACAGTTCCAGACTGTGTCAATATTTAGAGACAGTCCCAGACTGTGACAATATTTAGAGACAGTCTCAGACTGTGTCAATTTTTAGAGACAGTCCCAGACTGTGTCAATATTTAGGGACAGTCCCTGACTGTATCAATATTTAGGGACAGTCCCAGACTGTGTCAATATTTAGGGACAGTCCGAGACTGTGTCAATATTTAGAGACAGTTCCAGACTGTGACACTATTTCGGGACAGTCGCAAACTATGTCAATATTTAGAGACAGTCCCAGACTGTGACTATATTTAGAGACAGTCTCAGACTGTGTCAATTTTTAGAGACAGTCCCAGACTGTGTCAACATTTATGGGCAGCCCCAGACTGTGTCAATATTTAAGGACAGTCCCAGACTGTGTCAATATCTTGAGACAGTCCCAGACTGTCAATATTTAGAGACAGTCCCACCCTGTGTGAATATTTAGGGACAGTCCCAGACTCTGTCAATATTTAGAGACAGTCCCAGACTGTGAAAATATTTAGTGACAGTTCCAGACTGTGTCAATATTTAGGGACAGTCCCAGACTATGTCAATATTTAGAGACAGTCCCAGACTTTGTCAATATTTAGAGACATTCCCAGACTACGTCATGATTTCAAGACAGTCCCAGACTTTGTCAATATTTAGAGACAGTGCCAGACTGTGTCAAAATTTAGAGACAGTCCTAGACTGTGTCAATATTTAGAGACAGCCCCAGACTTTGTCAATATTTAGGGACAGTCCCAGGCTATGTCAATATTTAGAGACAGTCCCATGCTGTGTCAATAGTTAGGGACAGTCTCAGACTATGTCAATATTTCGAGACAGTCCAAGACATTGTCAATATTTAGAGACAGTTCCAGACTGTGTAAATATTTAGGGACAGTCCCAGACTATGTCAATATTTAGAGACAGTCCCAGACTTTGTCAATATTTAGAGACAGTCCCAGACTGTGTCACCATTAGAGACAGTCCCAGACTGTCAATATTTAGAGACAGTCCCAGCCTGTTTCAATATTTAGAGAGAGTCCCAGACTATGTCAATATTTAGAGACAGTCCCAGACTGCGTCAATATTTAGGGACAGTCCCAGGCTGTGTCAATATTTACAGACAGTCCCACACTGTGTCAATATTTAGGGACAGTCTCAAACTATGTCAATATTTCGAGACAGTCCAAGACATTGTCAATATTTAGAGATAGTTCCAGACTGTGTCAATATTTAGGGACAGTCCCAGACTATGTCAATATTTAGAGACAGTCCCAGACTTTGTCAATATTTAGAGACAGTCCCAGACTGTGTCAACATTAGAGAAAGTCCCAGACTGTCAATATTGAGAGACAGTCCCAGCCTGTTTCAATATTTAGAGACAGTCCCAGACTATGTCAATATTTAGAGACAGTCCCAGACGTTGTCATTATTTAGAGACAGTCCCAGACTTTGTCAATATTTAGAGACAGTCCCGTACTGTGTCAATATTTAGGGCCCGTCCCTGACTGTATCAATATTTAGGGACAGTCCCAGACTGTATCAATATTTAGGGACTGTCCCAGACTATGTCAATATTTAGAGACAGTCCCAGACTTTGTCAATATTTAGAGACAGTCCCAGACTGTGTCAACATTAGAGACAGTCCCAGACTGTCAATATTTAGAGACAGTCCCAGCCTATTTCAATATTTAGAGACAGTCCCAGACTATGTCAATATTTAGAGACAGTCCCAGACTTTGTCAATATTTAGAGACAGTCCCGTAATGTGTCAATATTTAGGGACAGTGCCAGACTGTGTCAATATTTAGAGACAGTCCCAGACAGTGTCTTTATTTAGAGACAGTCCCAGACTGTGTCAATATTTAGGTCCAGTCCCTGACTGTATCAATATTTAGGGACAGTCCCAGACTGCGTCAATATTTAGAGACAGTCCCAGACTGTGTCAATATTTAGGGACAGTCCCAGGCTGTGTCAATATTTAGAGACAGTCCCACACTGTGTCAATATTTAGGGACAGTCCTAGACTGTGTCAATATTTAGAGACAGTTACAGACTGTTACAATATTTTCAGACAGTCCCACACTGTGTCAATATTTAGGGACAGTCTAAGACTATGTCAATATTTAGAGACAGTCGCAGACTGTGTCAATATTCAGAGACAGACGCAGACTGTGTCAATATTTAGAGACAGTCGCTGACTGTGTCAATATTTAGAGACAGTCCCAGACTGTGTCAATATTTTGGGGCAGTCCCATGCTGTGTCAATAGTTAGGGACAGTCCCAGGCTTTGTCAATATTTACAGACAGTCCCACACTGTGTCAATATTTAGGGACAGTCTCAGACTATGTCAATATTTCGAGACAGTTCAAGACATTGTCAATATTTAGAGACAGTTCCAGACTGTGTAAATATTTAGGGCCAGTCCCAGACTATGTCAATATTTAGAGACAGTCGCAGACTTTGTCAATATTTAGAGACAGTCCCAGACTGTGTCAACATTAGAGACAGTCCCAGACTGTCAATATTTAGAGACAGTTCCAGCCTGTTTCAATATTTAGAGAGAGTCCCAGACTATGTCAATATTTAGAGACAATCCCAGACTTTGTCATTATTTAGAGACAGTCCCAGAATTTGTCAATATTTAGAGACAGTCCCGTACTGTGTCAATATTTAGGGACAGTCCCAGACTGTGTCAATATTTAGAGACAGTCCCAGACTGTGTCAATATTTAGAGACAGTCCCAGACTGTGTCAATATTTAGGGCCAGTCCCTGACTGTATCAATATTTAGGGACAGTCCCAGACTGCGTCAATATTTAGAGACAGTCCCAGACTGTGTCAATATTTAGGGACAGTCCCAGGCTGTGTCAATATTTAGAGACAGTCCCACACTGTGTCAATATTTAGGGACAGTCCTAGACTGTGTCAATATTTAGAGACAGTTCCAGACTGTGACAATATTTACAGACAGTCCCACACTGTGTCAATATTTAGGGACAGTCTCAGACTATGTCAATATTTCGAGACAGTCCAAGACATTGTCAATATTTAGAGACAGTTGCAGACTGTGTCAATATTTAGGGACAGTCCCAGACTATGTCAATATTTAGAGACAGTCCCAGGCTTTGTCAATATTTTGAGACAATCCCAGACTGTGTCAACATTAGAGAAAGTCCCAGACTGTCAATATTTAGAGACAGTCCCAGCCTGTTTCAATATTTAGAGACAGTCCCATACTATGTCAATACTTAGAGACAGTCCCAGACTTTGTCATTATTTAGAGACAGTCCCAGACTTTGTCAATATTTAGAGACAGTCCCAGACTGTGTCAATATTTAGGCACAGTCCCAGACTATGTCAATATTTAGAGACAGTCCCAGATTTTGTCAAGATTTAGAGACAGTCCCAGCCTGTTTCAATATTTAGAGATAGTCCCACACAGTGTCAATATTTAGGGACAGTCCTAGACTGTGTCAATATTTAGAGACAGTTCCAGACTGTGACAATATTTACAGACAGTCCCACACTGTGTCAATATTTAGGGACAGTCTCAAACTATGTCAATATTTAGAGACAGTCGCAGACTGTGTCAATATTTAGAGACAGACGCAGGCTGCGTCAATATTTAGAGACAGTCGCTGACTGTGTCAATATTTAGAGACAGTCCCAGACTGTGTCAATATTTTGGGACAGTCCCATGCTGTGTCAATAATTAGGGACAGTCCCAGGCTGTGTCAATATTGAGAGACAGTCGCAGACTGTGTCAATATATAGAGACAGTCTCAGACTGTGTCATTATTTCGGGACAGTCCAGACTGTGTCAATATTTAGGGACAGTCCCAGATTGTGTCAATATTTAGGGAGAGTTCCAGACTGTGTCAATATTTTGAGACAGTCGCAGACTGTGTCAATGTTTAGAGACAATCCCAGACGGTGTCAATATTTAGAGAGAGTCGCAGACTGTGTCAATATTTAGAGACTGTCGCAGACTGTGTCAATATTTAGAGACAGACGCAGTCTGTGTCAATATTTAGAGACAGTCGCAGACTGTGTCAATATTTAGGGACAGTCCTAGACTATGTCAATATTTAGAGACAGTCCCATGCTGTGTCAATAATTAGGGACAGTCCCAGGCTGTGTCAATATTCAGAGACAGTGGCAGACTGTGTCAATATTTAGAGACAGTCCCGAACTGTGTCAATATTTAGAGACAGTCCCAGACTGTGTCAATATTTAGAGACATTCGCAGACTGTGTCAATATTTAGAGACAGTCGCAGACTGTGTCAATATTTAGAGACTGACGCAGACTGTGTCAATATTTAGAGACAGTCGCAGACTGTGTCAATATTTAGGGACAGTCCTAGACTATGTCAATATTTAGAGACAGTCCCATGCTGTGTCAATAATTAGGGACAGTCCCAGGCTGTGTCAATATTCAGAGACAGTGGCAGACTGTGCCAATATTTAGAGACAGTCCCGAACTGTGTCAATATTTAGAGACAGTCCCAGACTGTGTCAATATTTAGAGACAGTCCCAGACTGGGCCAATATTTAGAGACAGTCCCATGCTGTGTCAATATTTAGAGACAGTCCCAGACTGTGTCAATATTTTGGGACAGTCCCATGCTGTGTCAATAATTAGGGGCAGTCCCAGGCTGTGTCAATATTGAGAGACAGACGCAGACTGTGTCAATATTTAGAGACAGTCTCAGGCTGTGTCATTATTTCGGGACAGTCCAGACTGTGTCAATATTTAGGGACAGTCCCAGATTGTGTCAATATTTCTTTACAGTTCCAGCTGTGTCAATATTTAGAGAGAGTCCCAGACTGTGTCAATATTTAGGGACACTCCCAGACTGTGTCAATATTTAGGGAGAGTTCCAGACTGTGTCAATATTTTGAGACAGTCGCAGACTGTGTCAATGTTTATAGACAATCCCAGACGGTGTCAATATTTAGAGAGAGTCGCAGACTGTGTCAATATTTAGAGACTGTCGCAGAGTGTGCCAATATTTAGAGACAGGCGCAGTCTGTGTCAATATTTAGAGACAGTCGCAGACTGTGTCAATATTTAGAGACAGTCCTAGACTATGTCAATATTTAGAGACAGTCCCATGCTGTGTCAATAATTAGGGACAGTCCCAGACTGTGTCAATATTTAGAGACAGTCGCAGACTGTGTCAATATTTAAAGACAGACGCAGAATGTGTCAATATTTAGAGACAGTCGCAGACTGTGTCAATATTTAGGGACAGTCCTAGACTATGTCAATATTTAGAGACAGTCCCATGCTGTGTCAATAATTAGGGACAGTCCCAGACTGTGTCAATATTTAGAGACAGTCGCAGACTGTGTCAATATTTAAAGACAGACGCAGACTGTGTCAATATTTAGAGACAGTCGCAGAATGTGTCAATATTTAGGGACAGTCCTAGACTATGTCAATATTTAGAGACAGTCCCATGCTGTGTCAATAATTAGGGACAGTCCCAGGCTGTGTCAATATTCAGAGACAGTGGAAGACTGTGTCAATATTTAGAGACAGTCCCGAACTGTGTCAATATTTAGAGACAGTCCCAGACTGTGTCAATATTTAGAGACAGTCCCAGACTGGGCCAATATTTAGAGACAGTCCCAGACTGTGTCAATATTTAGAGACAGTCTCAGCCTGTGTCATTATTTCGGGACAGTCCAGACCGTGTCAATATTTAGGGACAGTCCCAGATTGTGTCAATATTTCCCAACAGTTCCAGACTGTGTCAATATTTAGAGGGAGTCCCAGACTGTGTCAATATTTAGAGACATTCCCAGACTGCGTCAATATTTAGAGATAGTCACAGACTGTGTTCATATTTAGAGACAGTCCCAGACTGTGTCAACATTCAGAGACAGCTCCAGACTGTGTCAATATTTAGGGACAGTCCCAGACTGTGTCAAAATTTCGGGACAGTTCCTGACTGTGTCAATATTTAGAGACAGTCCCAGACTCTGTCAATATTTAGAGACAATCCCAGACTTTGTCAATATTTAGAGACAGTCCCAGACTGTGTCAATATTTAGAGACAGTCCTAGACTGTGTCAACATTAAAGACAGTCCCAGGCAGTGTCAATATCTATGGACTGTCCTGGACTGTGTCAATATTTAGACACAGTTCCAGACTGTGCCAATATTTAGGGACAGTCCCAGAATTTGTCAATATTTAGAGGCAGTCCCAGACTGTGTCAATGTTTAGGGACAGTCTCAGACTGTGTCAATATTTAGAGACAGTCCCAGACTGTGCCATTATTTAGACACAGACCATGACTGCCTCAATATTTAGAGACAGTCCCAGACTGTGCCAATATTTAGGGACAGTCCGAGACTTTGTCAATATTTAGGGACAGTCGCAGTCTGTGTCAATGTTTAGAGACAATCCCAGACTGTGTCAATATTTAGAGAGAGTCACAGACTGTGTCAATATTTAGAGACAGTCGCAGGCTGTGTCAATATTTAGAGACAGTCGCAGACTATGTCAATATTTAGCGACAGACGCAGACTGTGTCAATATTTACAGACAGTCGCTGACTGTGTCAATATTTAGAGACAGTCCCAGACTGTGTCAATATTTTGGGACAGTCCCATGCTGTGTCAATAATTAGGGACAGTCCCAGGCTGTGTCAATATTCAGAGACAGTCGCAGACTGTGTCAATATTTAGAGACAGTCTCAGACTGTGTCATTATTTCGGGACAGTCCAGACTGTGTCAATATTTAGGGACAGTCCCAGATTGTGTCAATATTTCTTTACAGTTCCAGCTGTGTCAATATTTAGAGAGAGTCCCAGACTGTGTCAATATATAAAGATAGTCACAGACTGTGTCAATATTTAGAGACAGCCCCAGACTGTGTCAATATTTAGGGACACTCCTAGACTGTGTCAATATTTAGGGAGAGTTCCAGACTGTGTCAATATTTTGAGACAGTCGCAGACTGTGTCAATGTTTACAGACAATCCCAGACGGTGTCAATATTTAGAGAGAGTCGCAGACTGTGTCAATATTTAGAGACAGTCGCAGACTGTGTCAATATTTAGAGACAGACGCAGACTGTGTCAATATTAAGAGACAGTCGCAGACTGTGTCAATATTTAGGGACAGTCCTAGACTATGTCAATATTTAGAGACAGTCCCATGCTGTGTCAATAATTAGGGACAGTCCCAGGCTGTGTCAATATTCAGAGACAGTGGCAGACTGTGTCAATATTTAGAGACAGTCCCGAACTGTGTCAATATTTAGAGACAGTCCCAGACTGTGTCAATATTTAGAGACAGTCCCAGACTGTGTCAACATTCAGAGACAGCTCCAGACTGTGTCAATATTTAGGGACAGTCCCAGACTGTGTCAAAATTTCGGGACAGTTCCTGACTGTGTCAATATTTAGAGACAGTCCCAGACTCTGTCAATATTTAGAGACAATCCCAGACTTTGTCAATATTTAGAGACAGTCCCAGACTGTGTCAATATTTAGAGACAGTCCTAGACTGTGTCAACATTAAAGACAGTCCCAGGCAGTGTCAATATCTATGGACTGTCCTGGACTGTGTCAATATTTAGACACAGTTCCAGACTGTGCCAATATTTAGGGACAGTCCCAGAATTTGTCAATATTTAGAGGCAGTCCCAGACTGTGTCAATGTTTAGGGACAGTCTCAGACTGTGTCAATATTTAGAGACAGTCCCAGACTGTGCCATTATTTAGACACAGACCATGACTGCCTCAATATTTAGAGACAGTCCCAGACTGTGCCAATATTTAGGGACAGTCCGAGACTTTGTCAATATTTAGGGACAGTCGCAGTCTGTGTCAATGTTTAGAGACAATCCCAGACTGTGTCAATATTTAGAGAGAGTCACAGACTGTGTCAATATTTAGAGACAGTCGCAGGCTGTGTCAATATTTAGAGACAGTCGCAGACTATGTCAATATTTAGCGACAGACGCAGACTGTGTCAATATTTACAGACAGTCGCTGACTGTGTCAATATTTAGAGACAGTCCCAGACTGTGTCAATATTTTGGGACAGTCCCATGCTGTGTCAATAATTAGGGACAGTCCCAGGCTGTGTCAATATTCAGAGACAGTCGCAGACTGTGTCAATATTTAGAGACAGTCTCAGACTGTGTCATTATTTCGGGACAGTCCAGACTGTGTCAATATTTAGGGACAGTCCCAGATTGTGTCAATATTTCTTTACAGTTCCAGCTGTGTCAATATTTAGAGAGAGTCCCAGACTGTGTCAATATATAAAGATAGTCACAGACTGTGTCAATATTTAGAGACAGCCCCAGACTGTGTCAATATTTAGGGACACTCCTAGACTGTGTCAATATTTAGGGAGAGTTCCAGACTGTGTCAATATTTTGAGACAGTCGCAGACTGTGTCAATGTTTACAGACAATCCCAGACGGTGTCAATATTTAGAGAGAGTCGCAGACTGTGTCAATATTTAGAGACAGTCGCAGACTGTGTCAATATTTAGAGACAGACGCAGACTGTGTCAATATTAAGAGACAGTCGCAGACTGTGTCAATATTTAGGGACAGTCCTAGACTATGTCAATATTTAGAGACAGTCCCATGCTGTGTCAATAATTAGGGACAGTCCCAGGCTGTGTCAATATTCAGAGACAGTGGCAGACTGTGTCAATATTTAGAGACAGTCCCGAACTGTGTCAATATTTAGAGACAGTCCCAGACTGTGTCAATATTTAGAGACCGTCCCAGACTGGGCCAATATTTAGAGACAGCCCCAGACTGTGTCAATATTTAGAGACAGTCTCAGACTGTGTCATTATTTCGGGACAGTCGCAGACTGTGTCAATATTTAGGGACAGTCCCAGATTGTGTCAATATTTCGGTACAGTTCCAGACTGTGTCAATATTTAGAGGGAGTCCCAGACTGTGTCAATATTTAGAGACATTCCCAGACTGCGTCAATATTTAGAGATAGTCGCAGACTGTGTCAATATTTAGAGACAGTCCCAGACTGTGTCAACATTCAGAGACAGCTCCAGACTGTGTCAATATTTAGGGACAGTCCCAGACTGTGTCAATATTTCGGGACAGTTCCTGACTGTGTCAATATTTATAGACAGTCCCAGACTCTGTCAATATTTAGAGACAGTCCCAGACTTTGTCAATATTTAGAGACAGTCCCAGACTGTGTCAATATTTAGAGACAGTCCTAAACTGTGTCAACATTAAAGACAGTCCCAGGCAGTGTCAATATCTATGGACAGTCCTAGACTGTGTCAATATTTAGACACAGTTCCAGACTGTGTTCATATTTAGAGACAATCCCAGACTGTGTCAATATTTAGACACAGTTCCAGACTTTGTTAACATTTAGAGACAGTCGCAGACTGGCAATATTTAGAGACAGCCCCAGACTGTGCCATTATTTAGACACAGACCATGACTGCCTCAATATTTAGAGACAGTCAAGACTGTGCCAATATTTAGGGACAGTCCCAGACTTTGTCAATATTTAGAGACAGTCCCAGACTGTGTCAATATTTAGGGACAGTCCCAGACTGTGTCAATATTTAGAGACAGTCCCAGACTGTGTCAACGTTAGAGACAGTCCCAGACTGTGTCAATATTCAGAGACTGTCCCAGACTGTGTCAATATTCAGAGACTGCCCCAGACTGTGTCAATATTTAGGGACACTCCCAGACTGTGTCAAGATTTAAAGATAGTCACAGACACTGTCAATATTTAGAGACAGTCCCAGACTGTGTCAATATTTAGAGACATTCCCAGACTGTGTCAATATTTAGAGATGGTCGCAGACTGTGTCAATATTCAGAGACTGCCCCAGACTGTGTCAATATTTAGGGACACTCCCAGACTGTGTCAAGATTTAAAGATAGTCACAGACACTGTCAATATTTAGAGACAGTCCCAGACTGTGTCAATATTTAGAGACATTCCCAGACTGTGTCAATATTTAGAGATGGTCGCAGACTGTGTCATATTTAGAGACAGTCCCAGACTGTGTCAATATTTAGGGACACTCCCAGACTGTGTCAATATTTCGGGACAGTTCCAGACTGTGTCAATATTTAGAGAAAGTCCCAGACTGTGTCAATATTTAGAGATAGTCACAGACTGTGTCAATATTTAGAGACAGTCCCAGACTACATCATGATTTCAAGACAGTCCCAGACTTTGTCAATATTTCGAGACAGTCCCAGACTGTGTCAATATTTAGAGACAGTCCTAGACTGTGTCAATATTTAGCGACAGTCCCAGACTATGTCAATATTGAAAGATAGTCCCAGACTTTGTCAATATTTAGGGACAGTCCCACACTGTGTCAATATTTAGAGACAGTCCTAGACTGTGTCAATATTTGGAGATAGTCCCAGACTGTGTCAATATTTAGAGACAGTCGCAGACTGTGTCAATATTTAAAGACAGTCCTAGACTGTG
Organism: Scyliorhinus torazame; assembly: GCF_047496885.1. Taxonomy (NCBI): domain Eukaryota; kingdom Metazoa; phylum Chordata; class Chondrichthyes; order Carcharhiniformes; family Scyliorhinidae; genus Scyliorhinus; species Scyliorhinus torazame. The sequence continues at coordinate 54,955 of NW_027308887.1, forward strand.
TCAATATTTAGAGACAGTCCCAGACTTTGTCAATAATTAGGGACAGTCCCAGGCTGTGTCAATATTCAGAGACAGTGGCAGACTGTGTCAATATTTAGAGACAGTCCCGAACTGTGTCAATATTTAGAGACAGTCCCAGACTGTGTCAATATTTAGAGACAGTCCCAGACTGGGCCAATATTTAGAGACAGCCCCAGACTGTGTCAATATTTAGAGACAGTCTCAGACTGTGTCATTATTTCGGGACAGTCGCAGACTGTGTCAATATTTAGGGACAGTCCCAGATTGTGTCAATATTTCGGTACAGTTCCAGACTGTGTCAATATTTAGAGGGAGTCCCAGACTGTGTCAATATTTAGAGACATTCCCAGACTGCGTCAATATTTAGAGATAGTCGCAGACTGTGTCAATATTGAGAGACAGTCCCAGACTGTGTCAACATTCAGAGACAGCTCCAGACTGTGTCAATATTTAGGGACAGTCCCAGACTGTGTCAATATTTCGGGACAGTTCCTGACTGTGTCAATATTTATAGACAGTCCCAGACTCTGTCAATATTTAGAGACAGTCCCAGACTTTGTCAATATTTAGAGACAGTCCCAGACTGTGTCAATATTTAGAGACAGTCCTAGACTGTGTCAACATTAAAGACAGTCCCAGGCAGTGTCAATATCTATGGACAGTCCTAGACTGTGTCAATATTTAGACACAGTTCCAGACTGTGTTCATATTTAGAGACAATCCCAGACTGTGTCAATATTTAGACACAGTTCCAGACTTTGTTAACATTTAGAGACAGTCGCAGACTGGCAATATTTAGAGACAGTCCCAGACTGTGCCATTATTTAGACACAGACCATGACTGCCTCAATATTTAGAGACAGTCAAGACTGTGCCAATATTTAGGGACAGTCCCAGACTTTGTCAATATTTAGAGACAGTCCCAGACTGTGTCAATATTTAGGGACAGTCCCAGACTGTGTCAATATTTAGAGACAGTCCCAGACTGTGTCAACGTTAGAGACAGTCCCAGACTGTGTCAATATTCAGAGACTGTCCCAGACTGTGTCAATATTCAGAGACTGCCCCAGACTGTGTCAATATTTAGGGACACTCCCAGACTGTGTCAAGATTTAAAGATAGTCACAGACACTGTCAATATTTAGAGACAGTCCCAGACTGTGTCAATATTTAGAGACATTCCCAGACTGTGTCAATATTTAGAGATGGTCGCAGACTGTGTCAATATTCAGAGACTGCCCCAGACTGTGTCAATATTTAGGGACACTCCCAGACTGTGTCAAGATTTAAAGATAGTCACAGACACTGTCAATATTTAGAGACAGTCCCAGACTGTGTCAATATTTAGAGACATTCCCAGACTGTGTCAATATTTAGAGATGGTCGCAGACTGTGTCATATTTAGAGACAGTCCCAGACTGTGTCAATATTCAGAGACAGCCCCAGACTGTGTCAATATTTAGGGACACTCCCAGACTGTGTCAATATTTCGGGACAGTTCCAGACTGTGTCAATATTTAGAGAAAGTCCCAGACTGTGTCAATATTTAGAGATAGTCACAGACTGTGTCAATATTTAGAGACAGTCCCAGACTACATCATGATTTCAAGACAGTCCCAGACTTTGTCAATATTTCGAGACAGTCCCAGACTGTGTCAATATTTAGAGACAGCCCTAGACTGTGTCAATATTTAGCGACAGTCCCAGACTATGTCAATATTGAAAGATAGTCCCAGACTTTGTCAATATTTAGGGACAGTCCCAGACTGTGTCAATATTTAGAGACAGTCCTAGACTGTGTCAATATTTGGAGATAGTCCCAGACTGTGTCAATATTTAGAGACAGTCGCAGACTGTGTCAATATTTAAAGACAGTCCTAGACTGTGTCAATATTTAGGGACAGTCCCAGACTATGTCAATATTTAGAGACAGTCCCAGACTTTGTCAATATTTAGGGACAATCCCAGACTGTGTCAATATTTAGAGACAGTGGGCGAAATTCTCCATTATCGGCGGAAAGTCCGCCGATCGGCGCAAAAAACGGCGTAAATCCCACTTGCGTCACGTCATAAAAATGGGCCGATAGCCTGCGGCCCGAAATGGGCTAGCAGCGACGTAACGGGATCCGCGCTTGCGCAGTGGTTCAAGCCGTACAGCGTCATACGCGCTGCACGGCGTGACGGCTCATAAGGCCGCGCAGCTCCCCCCCACCCGACCGGAACAGCCGACCGCAACACCCGACTTGATGGCTGGCCGTCGCTCAGCCCCGAGGTTCGAGTCACGCGATGTGGAGGCGCTCCTGGACGCGGTGGAGCAGAGGAGGGACGCCCTGTATCCCGGGCACGGCCGCAGAGTTGCCCCACGCCACAGCCGGCGTCTGTGGAGGGAGGTGGCAGAGGCTGTCACCGCTGTGGCCCTAACACCACGGACAGGCACCCAGTGCCACAAGAAGGTGAACGACCTCGTCAGAGCAGGCAGGGTGAGCCTCCCCCATATCCCCCATATCCCCCCTCCCCATATCCCCCCTCCTCCATATCCCCCATATCCCCCCTCCCCCATATCCCCCCTCCCCCATATCCCCCATATCCCCCCTCCCCCATATCCCCCATATCCCCCCCTCCCCCATATCCCCCATATCCCCCCCTCCCCCATATCCCCCCTCCCCCATATCCCCCATATCCCCCCTCCCCCATATCCCCCATATCCCCCCTCCCCCATATCCCCCATATCCCCCCCTCCCCACTATCCCCCCCTCCGCCATATCCCCCCCTTCCCATATCCCCCCTCCCCCATATCCCCCATATCCCCCCTCCCCCATATCCCCCCTCCCCCATATCCCCCATATCCCCCCTCCCCCATATCCCCCATATCCCCCCTCCCCCATATCCCCCCTCCCCCATATCCCCCCTCACCCATATCCCCCATATCCCCCCCTCCCCCATATCCCCCCTCCCCCATATCCCCCTCCCCCATATCCCCCCTCCCCCATTTCCCCCATATCCCCCCTCCCCCATATCACCCCTCCCCCATATCCCCCCCTCCCCCATATCCCCCATATCCCCAAGTGAATCCAGCCCTAACCTTAACCTCTGCAATGCACGCGCAACCGATGGCGTGCATTCATATACCTGCCTAACACTGTTGCCTTTTACCCCTGCCACCACCACCCCCCCCCCCACAGGAGAAGCGCGCACACAACAATAGGGAGCATGTGAGGACTGGAGGAGGGCCCGCTGATGAGAGGCCACTGACCGTACACGAGGAAAGGGCCCTGGAACTGGCTGGCGGACCTGAGGACCGGGAGGTTGCTGATGCAGAGGTCGGGGCCCCACGAGCAAGTGAGCCACCAACAGCCCGTTCCCATATCCCCCCTCCCCTATATCCCCCTCCCCCGTATCACCTGATCACTGCCTGATGTCTAACCATGCATGCTTCATTGTGTATCGCAGGACCAAACGTCCAGGCAACCATCCCCGCAGATGCACACCGCCCGCAGGATGCCCCTCGGAGACCATGGGAGACGGAGAGAGACCCGCACCCTCCAGCATGCGACGCCCGCAGGATGCCCCTCGGAGACCACAGGAGACGGAGAGACCCGCACCCTCCAGCATGCGACGCCCACAGGATGCCCCTCGGAGACCACGGGAGACGGAGAGACCCGGACCCTCCAGCATGCGACGCCCGCAGGATGCCCCTCGCACACCACGGGAGACGGAGAGACCTGGAGCAACAGGGAGACGACACCCCCGTCACGTGCGGGAGCGACCACCCAGCGATGAGGGGGGCAGCCACAGGCCCCCGTCACATCCGAGCCAGGACACCACTACCCAGGACACCACTATCCAGGACACCCCTACCCGGGACACCACTACCCAGGACACCCCTACCCGGGACAGCACTACCCAGGACACCCCTACCCGGGACACCACTACCAGGGACACCCCTACCCGGGACAGCACTACCCGGGACAGCACTACCCGGGACATCACTACCCGGGACAGCACTACCCAGGACACCCCTACCCGGGAAGACGAAATACCGGACAGTGACTCAGAGTGGATGGGTGGAGACGAACCCCCACCCCAAAGTGCCATGGACTCAGAGTGGGACGAAGAGCACGACACAACGCCACTGCTGTCACCAACACCCTCCACCATCGCAGAAACACTCACCACGGTTGGGCACTTTAGTGATGAGGCGTCTGGTACACTCACTGGTGCGCACAACACAGCCGTCCCGGTACAGCAGGTGGAGGTAGGAGCAGCAGAGGGACCGGGCGGTCGGAGGGCAGCCCAGGCCAAGCGAACATCTGCCGCCCAGATGGATCCCGGGTTCCTGCAGTTACCACACCCACACATAGATCCGATGCAACCACCGACACGGAGACGAGCGAATAGGGTGACGGGTGGCTTGCGGCGGCTGCGGTCGCAGGTGGAGGAGTCCACCCGCATCCAGGAGCTGGGAGTGGTCCCGGTCATGCGTGCCACCCAGGCTGACACCGCACGGGTGGCGTCCGCGGTGGAGGCAATGGGTGCGACGGTGTCAGACATGGGGAACGGTTTGCGAGGCCTGGGGCCTTCCGTGCAGGCGGCGTCTGTGACCCAGGAAATGGCTGCCCTCTCACAGGAGGCCATGAGCCAGTGCCAGCGCCAGATGGAAGAGGCGCTCAACGCCATAGCCCAGTCTCAGCAGGCCATGGCCCAGTCTCAGCAGGCCATGGCCCAGTCTCAGCAGGCCATAGCCCAGTCTCTGCAGGCCATGGCCCAGTCTCAGAAGGCCATGGCCCAGTCTCAGCAGGCCATCGCTGAGGGCATCGGCGCCAGTGGCCATGTGCGAGCTGGCGTCGCACTGTCGCAGACAGGGTTCGACAACCCCCTGGGCTCCATGGCTGCAAACCTGCAGACCCCTGTCGATACCAGCACGGGCCTCCAGGACTGGCAGCGCCAGATGTCGGGGGCGCGTCGGATGGCCAGTCCGTTCGCATCCCCCACCCATGTAGAGGCCTGGGGGCCATCGGGCACCCCGAGGGAGGAGGAGGTGGTGTGGTCCGTTCCGGCTCCCTCTGTAGGGGAGGTCCCGGTACACCGCGACACCTCGGACTCCCCCCCCTTCCGTCCCAGGTGCATCGGGTGGGCAACGGGCAGGACAGGCTGGCAGCTCGCCATCCCAGTCGCCCGGGCCGCAGCCTGGCCCATCAAGGCCAGGACGCCCCAGGAAACGGCCGCCAAAGGGATCCGGTGTCAGAGGGCAGGAATCACAGGAGTCCATCTCCAGTTCTGCTGTACCGTCTGGGGAACCACGTAGACGTAGTCAAAGGGCCCGTAAGGCCAAACAATTAGACACTGAGTAAGTTGGCACAGGTGCAGGGCACAGATGAGTTTTAGGGGCTAGGGCACGTGCATGAACTCCTTTGGTTATTAAAGTCAATGTTACACCTACAGAAGCTGCCTTTGTGCTCTGTCCAAAGTGTGCGGGCGTGTCATGTACGTTGAGCGCAAGTGTGTGTGTGACGGGTGGTCTTACCTCAGCCCCAGGTGAGTCTGCCCCCTTCCCCCTGGGCCGCCATCAACATCCCCCGGGCAGAGGACGGGACCGTGCGCTGCAGTGTCACAGCCGCATGCAGGGATGGTCCGGGTGGATGGTGGTACTGTGGCCATGGGTCAGACATAGTCCAACGATGTAGAGCCAGGAGCTCATCGGAGGCGGGTTGTCATCATCCTCCATGGCCTGCGATAGACACGCGTCCACCCGCAACTGGGTGAGCCCGGCCCGTTGTGCCGCCGGTGGATCGGCAATTGGGGGTGGGGGGGTGGTGTGCATGCGGGTGGGGTGTGTGGGGTTGGGGAGGGGGGTGAGGGTGCTGGGTGGGTGGATGGGTGGAGGGTGTGGGTGGTCGGCTGTTGTCATGGTGTGCGGTCTGTGGCCATTCTACCCGATTCCCACTCCCATCTAGTCAGTGAAGCGGGCGGCTATCAGCCTGTCCCGTGCCCGCTGGGCCAGCCGGTAACGGTGGACAGCCACCCGCCTGTGTTTACCCCGTCTGCCCTGACCATTACCCCCATCCCCCTCATCTGGGGAGGACTGCGCCTCTTCCTGCTGCTCCTCCACTCCGCCCTCCTCTGCCTGCGGCACATCGCCCCTCTGCTGGGCTATGTTGTGCAGTACGCAGCACACCACAATGATGCGGCCGACCCTATCTGACCGATACTGGAGGGCACCCCCAGAGAGGTCCAGGCACCTGAAACGCATCTTCAGCACGCCAAAGCACCTCTCGATCACTCCCCTTGTCGCTACATGGGCATCATTGTAGCGGTTCACCGCCTCATTGCATGGCCTCCGTATAGGCGTCATCAGCCACGATCGCAATGGGTAGCCCCTGTCGCCCAGCAACCAGCCCCTCAGCCGGGGATGGCGTCCCTCGTACATGCCGGGGATGGATGACCGCGACAACACGAATGAGTCGTGTACACTGCCTGGGTGACGGGTGCAGACGTGCTGGGTCATCATGCGGTGGTCACAGACCACCTGTACGTTCTTTGAATAGGTCCCCTTTCTATTAGTGAACATGGCCCTGTTATCTGCAGGTGGCCGCACGGCGACGTGCATCCCATCGATCGCGCCCTGGACCATGGGGAACCCGGCCACGGCAGAGAAGCCCACGGCCCGGGCATCTTGGCTGGCCCGGTCCACGGGGAAGCGGATGTAGCGGTGCGCCATGGCATAAAGGGCATCTGTCACTGCCCGGATGCACCGATGCACCGATGTCTGCGATATGCCGGACAGGTCCCCACTCAGTGCCTGGAATGACCCCGTTGCATAAAAGTTCAGGGCCACCGTAACCTTGACGGACACGGGGAGAGGGTGTCCCCCGCCAGTGCCACGCGGTGACAGGTGTGCCAGCAGGTGGCAGATGTGTGCCACGGTTTCCCGGCTCATCCGGAGTCTCCTCCTGCATTCCCGGTCCGTGAGGTCCTGGTATGACTGCCGGGGCCGGTACACACGGGGCGCCCTCGGGTGCCTCCGTTGCCGTGGGGCCGCGACGTCCTCCTCCCCCTCCTCGTCCTGTCGGTCAGGTGTCCCTCCAGCCTGGGCGGCTGCCGCCTGCCCCTCTGCGGCAGCCTGCGCTGCCTCTCTGGCACGCTCCTCCTCCTCCTCCTCCTCATCCAGGGCAACAGAGACATGAGCGGCTGCCACCACGGCGGCCAACATCGCTGGATGGTCTGAAAACATGACGGCCTGGTGGGGGGGAGGGGAACGACGACATGTCATCATTGCCCATATCCCCTCCTCCCCCCAGCCAGGTGGCATGGACCGCATGGGTCCAACTGTTGGAGGCTGGCACCTGGCCAGGTGGACCAACTCATTTGCCCTCCCATCACCCACCCCGGCACGGACCCCCTCCCCAACCTCCACCCCGGCACGGACCCCCTCCCCAACCTCCACCCCAGCACGGACCCCCCCCCCCCAACCTCCACCCCAGCACGGACCCCCCCCCAACCTCTACCCCGGCACGGAACCCCTCCCCAACCCCCAACCTCCACCCCGGCACGGACCCCCTCCCGGCACTCCCCCGGAGCCCAGCCTACTCTAACTACCCCCCCCCGCCGCACACACACACACACACAAGCCGAGACACACCTCTCCTCACGCAGTCAGTCTGCGGCCACGCCATTTCCTGCCCAGAGCCAACCCCCCAGGCCGTCACTCATCTCCTCGCTGGTCGGCGTGAGCCTGGAGCACCGGGTCACGCCGATGAAAAGGGGGTTTGATTGACGTCGACGTGAACGGTCATCACGTCGACGGGACTTCGGCCCATCCGGAAGGGAGAATATCGGCAGGCCGAAAATCGGCTGCCTTGCGCAGACCCGTGACATTCTCCGCGGCAGCGGCGCCATTAACGCCCCGCCGACCTTTCTCCCTTCGGAGACTTCGGCGGGGGCGGGGGCGGGATTCACGGCGGCCAACGGCCATTCTCCGACCCGGCGGGGGGTCGGAGAATGACGCCCAGTATTAGACTGTGTCAATATTTGGAGAAAGTCCCAGACTGTGTCAATATTTAGAGACAGTCCCAGACTGTGTCAATATTTAGAGACAGTCCCAGACTGTGCCATTATTTAGACACAGACCATGACTGTCTCAATATTTAGAGACAGTCCCAGACTGTGCCAATACTTTGGGACAGTCCCAGACTTTGTCAATATTTAGAGACAGTCCCAGACTGTGTCAATATTTAGGGACAGTCCCAGACTGTGTCAAAATTTAGAGACAGTCCCAGACTGTGTCAACGTTAGAGACAATCCCAGACTGTGTCAATATTCAGAGACAGCCCCAGACTGTGTCAATATTTAGGGACACTCCCAGACTGTGTCAATATTTAGAGTCAGTCCCAGACTATGTCAATATTTCCGGGACAGTTCCAGACTATGTCAATATTTAGAGACAGTCCCAGACTGTGTTAA